>NW_009920321.1:5050-18425 GCF_000696875.1 Nestor notabilis | reverse complement strand
TGAGCCATCGCGGCCCAGCCAGCACTCCGGCAAGCTCGGCCGCGGCCAGCTGTGCACCCCGGGCTGCCTGCGGGGCTCAGCACCCCGGTTCTGCGTGGCCTGAGTGATCCGGAGCTTAATCCCCTTTCAGTCCCAGCGGTTGCACTCCAGATTAATTTAACCCTGTCATGTCCACTCGCATTAAAAGTCCTGTTTGGACTCACATCACCTTTAAATTGGCCTAACACCACCGGCACCAGCAATCCCTGTGTGTGCGAGGGAGGGAAGAGCCAGGCCCTCGGGCTTCCTCCAGTGCTTCAAACGGGGCAAACCAAGTGCTCTGTTTTCTTCCATTTTATGAGGCAATTTGGGTTAAGTTCTCGTATTTATTTCTGCAGTCCTGCTGTAATGATGTTGCTCTCTAGCACAGGGCTGTTAAATGCTTTCAGCCCTCTATCAATGACTTGCTTGGCAGAAGTGCTGCAGCCTGCCCCAGGAGCCGTGGTGTAGCACAGCCCCAGCCTGCTCCTCCGCCCTGGGGCACTGCCCTTTCTGTTCACTGCTAAATCCATCGCCTTGAGAGCCACAGAAAGCGAAAATGCCTGGGTACAAGGATGAATCTCTATTTGCAGGTTGCCCCCCTACCCAGCTAATGAGATGCTGGCGCAGGACATGAAGGCACTGGTTTTGCTGCGGTGCCTGATATGCATCAGCTGCAACACCTCCTCATGTCACAAGGCCTTAGCTCACAGCTTGCACTCTAAACTTCCTGCACTTTGTCTGCTTAAAGCAGAGCCAGAACACTGCTTTATTGATGGGGATGGTGAGAATGATTTGTCCAGTTTCAAAGCTTTTGCTAGAAGGACTTCAGGAAATTTTTTGATTTTTTTTTTTTAAGAGGCTGATTTAAATATGCATTTTGAAAATACATGTAACAGCACTCCCTAAATGGGTGCAATTTTTCCAACGTGGCAGACCAGCTATGTATGTTACAAACCCACCTCTGATATGTTTTCCCATAATTTCCAAATTTTCATTGATTCTTGTGTTCTGTTGGAGCTCATATGTCCTAACATGCCCACATAAATTAATGGATCTATGTATTATTATTACTTATTTTTCAGTAGTGTGGCTGTTATCCTAAAGGAGAAGATGCATTGAAACATGAACAACAGTTCTTTCATGTCTAAGAATCCCAATGCATTTTATGAGCTTAGTTACTGCACTAGGAACACATCAATATTCAGGAAAGCAGTTAACATATTTCAGCTTTAGATATGTCCTGAAGTCAAAGGTACTTAAGCACACAATCAAAACAGGGGAGGGGAGCTTTTCTAAGAATAAACATCAAAATACCCAAAGTGCTTTCCTGCAACTGCTGCTTAAAGGGTATTTCTGTCTTAGAATTATTCCACCACCACCACAACGTAATGTTGGGTTTTTCCTGGATTGGAACAACGAAGTATATAGTGTATGAGGGGAAAAAGTTAAATGGGATTGTGTTTTCAAATGAAATGACAAGTGTGATTTTAGATTTGCAAATACAATTATTAAAAGACAACTTTTGCCAAGAAAAAAGCATTCATATCCCTATACTTAAAGAAATAGACAGTCAAGACCTCAGTACAGTATTCATCCAGAATACAGAAGCTCTAATGGTACCATTTTAAGCTCTGCATCCATGCAATGCTAGCTCAGGAGGGCTGGTACAGACATAATAATGAATTCATTTTGATGTATATGTCTTGATATAGCATGACAGTAATAAATATTACCAGGATAGGAGAAAAGGAGCAAATACAGGAAATATGATAAATTCACCTCTCAAACCTGAGAGATTTCTAGTGAAAGCACTTCTTGAAATATTTTAAGTGTTTTCCAGTAAACCTCAGCCTCTGATACCAAGCCAGTCCTGTCCTGTTTGGTGTACTAGATCTGACAGGATAATATAACAGAATGATTCTCATTGACTCCAATATGAAATACTATATGCACAATGCAAGAGCTGGCTCTCATGATTATGAATGAGCATACATACCTCTGCAGAGTCAGGCTCACCTCCCACACTGATGTTTCTGCACTATCAGCCTAGCATTTTCCTGAATGATCCCTCTGCATTCTGAGGACTGGATTTTCTATTCTCATCATTCATACAAGTGGAGAAGTTACAGCTATTGGAAGCCAATTAAAAAGTATCTTCGTTGCAATCAGTTAGGGCAACTGTTTCTGCAGGAAGGCAGGTGGGAAACCAATGGCAAAATGAGATTTCAAGTGGTGATGTTCCAGTTTGTAGTGTAGCTGCTGCATTCTTAAGAAATAACATCAGGGTTTCGCTGGTGCCTGGAAAACATCTGCTGTACAGGTACTCTCTCTGTCAGCTGTTGCAGGACAAAGGACAATAGCAAAAGATTACATATGATGTGTCATGGTGAAAGACTACTGTTGCATCAAACTTTTTACACTTCCAGCACTACATAATGTCAGAAAACACAGTGAAAAAAAGAGACCAAAACCACCTTGAAAATGTGAAAGCATAAAGGTATACTCTCATCAATGCAGCATTCTCACCAATGCAGCAAGTCTGCTAAAATTTATAGAAAGACTAAAGAAATATACACCAGATAAATTCATCCTGCGTTACCTCTCAGAGGTGACCATACATGTGACAACTTTGTTAAACCATTTGTTCTTGATTAAAAACCCTATTAAAAGAGAAGCATGTTTTGCTCAGAAAACCTCTTCAAAAACTTTCGTGAAATTGCTGGCTTAAAGTGAACCTATTAAAGGATGAGTATAGGCATCAATATATCAAAATATGTAGGGATTAAAAATGCTTTACCAAAATCACACAGCAGTATTTATACTAGGTGGCTGCCCTGTATTAAATGATACAGATTAAAAAGGCTTCAGCTACCCAGATAACATCCAAATTGCAATTGAAACCAAGCCAGAATCCTAGATCCAGATACACACTAGCTTAGATATTTATGGAAACCAAATCCAAATGTAACATGGTTTCATAGCTAACAAAAGAATAACAAGTAGCTGTTGCTAGTTACTGGACCTGTCATACATTATTGATTGTGAAGCAGCCTTGCCAACTCTCATCATTGTCCTGGGCTAGGCTCTTACAGTTAATCAGTATTTTTATTCAAGTGTTAGTTGCTGAAGTCACATGAATACATACAAATCTCACCTTTCTCTCTATTCTTTTAGCATATCCTAACGAATTCTTACAATAAAGTACCACATCTTCCTATACAGAAGGGGAAATTCCGGCCCTTGTCTTACTTCCTTTAAAGTTTACAGAAAATCCCTAGGTTTATTTTCATTAAACTTTAGGCACAATACCTAAGCCTGCAATGCAGTGTGTCTTATGTAAGGACACACAACCCAGACTGAGATACTGCATCTTAATAAGCTGTTATCTACTGAGTAAGTGGTAGTAGCTGGCTGGGGGAGTGCTCCTATCATGTCTGAACTGTGAAGTACTTTCGAATTAAAAAGCCTATTGTGCAGCTATTATTAAAAGTGTCCCCAACCCAGGAGCTAGGGGGGATCCTAAGCACCAGCAGAATTAACAGCAGACTCTGAATCCAATCTGAATTGACACTTTTTAATCTTTAATTTAGTGGATAAGTGCTCCTTCATATAAATGAAGTACACGATAAACTACACCTGGCTTCTGGCCACATAGACAAAACCGACAAATATTGGTCCACTGCTTCCACATCCATTTAGTAAAGCAGAAATGAGCCCATTGTAACAGGAGATTGCCATAGGATCCATATCTCCAGCTCTGCAAATGAACATGCCTTGATGTTTAATTTTCCATGAGTTCCTCTGCATTTAGGTACCAGCAGGAGACCATTATACTGTGACAGCACTCAGTTCTGATGACATTATCTTAAACTTTTCCCACTTGTCCATCCTCCCCCCTGTTGTGCTGCCGTCATCTATTAACATTCCACTGACAATGAAAGATGTCAGAGCAGAGCGTGTTAATGCAGTAGCCAAGCTAGTGTGCTTTCACCTGGACGTACACAAACGTTTGGCAGTAGCTACATAGTTAATTAGCTGTGAGACATCGTGCCAATTCCTCACAAGGCTCCTCTGAGCCTTGGTGTTTTGCATTTCTAATTCATGGATTCATAGATTTTTATGGCCAGAAGAAACCATTAGATCTTAAGGCTTCCCCTTCTCTACTATAAAGGCCATACAATTGCATTCACTTATTCCTGTTGTTAACCCAATTACTTATGTTCCAAAAAAGACATCCAAAGACTTCAAAAGATGGCAAACCCGCTTCTCCCTTGGAAGTTTATCCCAACAGCTAATCACCCTAAGTATTACACAACTAATACAGGCTTGAGACTAATAAAGCTTAGTCCCCTATGGATTCGTATTTCATGGTTGATTGACTTTGATGCCTAACAAGCTGTGAGCTCTGATTAAAGTTTCTTCCCATATAGGGAGCATTTTTAAGGTCTTTGCCCAACTCCTTATGGATCCTGTGTCTTACTGATGTGACAACTCACATTATAGCCTCACAAACAGTACCTCAGATTATTATAGATCTCTGTCAGGACTTTTCTAAGAGAGGTTTCACCTATTTTTGACCACATACTTTCATGAAACCTGTAGAAACATAATTCAGACCTCCCCCCCAGCCAAGAGTGGACGCAGAGAAACAAGTTCAAAAGCTATTGGAGGCACCTGTACATGTACATGCATGCACACATACACACAGCATGGTTACTTACATCTTTTTTTTTTTTTCCTATCTAATTGTGCCTTATTTCTTATTTATTTGCGTTTGCTTCTCTCTTCCTCACTATGTCTTTCTTTTCTTCCTCAGTATGACTTTCATCTCCAAATAGGGGTGCCCCTTAGCACACAGAATTTGCTGTGTACTGAAGACATTAATGCACTCAGTATTGTTTTTAATATGATGAACAATTTGAGTTACTTTCTTACTGAATTGTATTTTTTCCCCAGGTTGGAATAATTTTTATTTCTCTTTTCTGTACTATTACCAATTTTTCCTAATGCAGACATCATGATGTGAAGTACGACCAACTGTTTTTCCATATTTTTCCAAGTACATTACCTGATCCAATTAAAAAAATGCATCCCTTCCTGCAAATCTTCCTTGTGTCCTTAGACCACCATAGTTACAACAACATTGCTCAGAGACAGGAACAGTATGCAGTATTTTCAGTGTTAATCTCCCCAGTGTCAGATAGAGGTAAAAACACCTCCTTATGCTACTCACAACTCCCCTTCTTATATATCAAAGGACCACATCAGTCTTTTCCCAGAACATCTCACTGGGAACTCATGTTGAGTGACTTGTCTTCTTTGACCTCTAAATCCTTTCCAGAGCTTTCTAAGGCACAGTCTTCCTATTGTTCAGACAGAAGCTGCTAATGTTCCCAAAAATACTATACATATTACACTAGAAGAAAAGTCTGTTGCAAACAATTATTTTGGATGGAAAAAGAGTCCATAGCCAAGTTTCGCAAAAGCAATGTAAGAAATATCCACCAGAAAAAAATTAAAAATAGGGAGACTGAACATACTATACTAACCTTAATATGTTAAAATTCTGCTTTGATATTGTTGGAGACATGGAAGGAGTAGAAATGAGACTTCATGTGCCAACTTTAGTGATTTATCTTTTGAAGCGAGGGACACAAAAAATATGTTGCAAAGTTCTGTAATTTCCCCTCTTATTTCCCCTATTTTAAACAGGTTTTTTCAGTAGTACTGATAATCAAGCCGTATGTGTCTGAAGCTAGTGAACCGAAATCGCATGAACCAAAATCAGAGGCCATTTTGAAAACAGCAGGCTTGTCTTGCTTGTACCTTGGCTTCATTTTCAGTAATCGTGATAGTAAAAATGAATTCGTGCCTCGTGAAGATGTTGTTGAAAGACACTCAGATTAACAGCTTTGGCAGTCTCAGAGAAAAGCAGATCTATAACCACTGAAAACGTGTTTTAATATCTGCTTTATTGGTTTGCATATTACTCTTCACTAATTTTTCTCTTCCAGAGTTCTTTTTGTTAATCATTTCTATCCTACCTAATCACTGTCAGTTTTGCTGATTAAGAAATAAAAGTCAGCTGTTTGACGCTATACTCTTTCGCATCTATAATGAAATCCAATAAAGACTGAGGAGAAAACTAGTAATTTTGCTGTGGGAAAACAACACTAAGTTTTACTGGGTCATTTAACAAGAAAATAAACCTAAGCAATGCTCATTTTGGTGATCACATACCAGTTGCTGAGACAACCATTCTGCTTGCGGAGCAGCTTCTGGAAGGGCTTTCTGTCTCCGGGAAAGGACTGAGAATGCTCAGCTCTCATCAGATAAGAAGGGACTTGCTACGCCAAATCCTAACTTGGAGGAAACTTTTCAGGAAGAAACCTCTGAGCAGGATGTACAGTTAGATGGCTTTTAAAAACAGTCATGTCTGTGTCTTGTGCCATATCATTTACCAAAGACATTGCTAGGTAAAAACCCAAAGTAATAAGATGACAGTTAAGAAAAGTTGTTGTAGGAAGGGACTGTTGATCAAATAGCTTTTGACTGAAGCTTGCAGACGAGAATAAATTTTAAATTTAATCTTTATTATGGTAGTAGTAATTCAGCAGTAGTACTATGCACTAAAGATTTGATTTTCTTTTATACCTTGTCTAAGAATATACAAATGACCTTCAAAGAAAATGAGAAGCAAGCCTTTTAATTGAGAGAAATTAATGGGTCCAGCCCTTAACCATCTGTCCTGATGGTTCTAGCTCAGTTTAATGGCTGCAGAGATTTGACTCTACAAACACTAATGCATAGAAATTACTTGCCCGCATCAAGTTATTTTCATGATCAGAACCCAATAATGGCTCATTTGTACAGCTGTTAATATTAAACAACAAACCCAATAAAAGATGTTAGAAAAAGCCTTAGCTGAACCTTAGGCAGTACATAAATCTGCTGAGACTGCAAAACCAGCACTCACTGCATCCACGAAGGAAGAAAGCTAAGTGAGGCAAACTAGGCTTCTAACTATGGAAGTTAATTAGCCCTATTTTTAGCTAGAAGGAGATTTCTTTTTCTTTTTAATATTCACCCGGGTTTTAGGTTACAATGATTTAAGATTATGACAGGAAAAAAAAAAAAAAAAAAGAAAAGAAAAGTACTGGAAAATTTGGTTTGAGGCCTTAAAGCAAAAAAAACCCAAGAACAAAGAAGACTAGATAAAATACCAAGGCAGCCTTAAGGATGTACCCATTTGCCCCTTCCAGTCATATCTGAAAAAATATTTCTCATGAGATTATAAACAAAGACAGATTAATTAGTAAGAGATAATTCTCATGCATTGCACAATGCATTCATCCCCCTCAGCTCAGCACATTTTACTGAATGATAATGTCGACAGCATAGGTTCTTACTGGTCAAAATTACATATGCATGATGTCTCTCAATTTTAAGGCTATAATCTTAAGGGGTTGAATCTGTATCAAGGCATAGGAGACATGATACTTCTAACGTAATTTCTAACATGGGTTCATTCCTGATCTGAACACTTTTTAGTTCCAACTACTGATAATGAACATGGGAGGAATTGCTTTTGACTTTT
The DNA here is from genome assembly GCF_000696875.1 of Nestor notabilis. Taxonomy (NCBI): domain Eukaryota; kingdom Metazoa; phylum Chordata; class Aves; order Psittaciformes; family Psittacidae; genus Nestor; species Nestor notabilis. The sequence continues at coordinate 10,807 of NW_009920321.1, read as the reverse complement.
TCAGCTTTGGGCACAAGCCCATTGGAAATGTCATCAGTGAAAGCTGCAGGTGCACATCTGCTCTGAAGATGATAACCTAGAAGAAAACCTATGACCTGTCTGAAGTCAGCGTGATGCAAGAATTATAGCAAGGCTTCTAAGCATTAAAAGAGGAAAATTCTGTTACAATCTTTTGATGGGAAAGACTAAAGTTTTAACATATATTTTAGCTGTATTGGTTTATGAAAATGCTCTGTGGTGTGGTTGCATATGACAGCAGAGGACTATTGCCCTAGAGGTCTCTTCCAGCCTTATATTCTTGCATTCATTGGAAAACACCCATTTACCTCATTGTGCCTAAGAGCTCTTCATGTGTTCTGAATTTGACTGGAAACCCAGCTCTGCAGATACTGAGGTAACATTTGAAAATACAGCTTTCAACTCTTCTACTTCTTTAATCATTAAATAGGTGAACCAGTTATGTACTACACTAGGTGACAGACTTACATTTGCAAAAAAATCAGTGATATGGACAGAAAAATGCCATGTCACTTAGCAGTGCCTAGACACAGTGACATTTGAATGCACAAAACAAAATACACAGCAAAGCAGGTTTGAGAAAGACGAGACAGTCATAGCAGTCACTGACTGAACAGAAATCACTGGCAATCTTTAGCTGGGATTGTCAGCTCTAAGGAAATCAAGGATAAGTATCTTTATCATTAAGCAATAAAGCTTTAAGGCAGAAGTATATGCTTGTGAATATCATCTCTCTAACCATCCCTGATAAATTAACTGTCTTTTCCCACTCATGTTCTCCACCCATCCTTTCCTTTTTTTAAGTGACTACACCCTTTCACCTGCTTCATCCTCACCCCTTGCCAGCTTCAGTGCTTAGAGCAATTCAGAGAGCCCTGCCAGCAAACCTCCAGCTCCGCTCACTGCTGCACTGCTCCACCTCCTATCTGCTGCTCCACGGTCTGTCTGAAGAGACAGGATTGGCAAGAGGACAGGTGAAACACTCTGAGAAATCACACAGAGTGAAGCAGCAGGTTCCCAGCTGGTAGCAGACAGAATAGGACTTAACTTTTCTCCCACGAGACCTGAGTAACCCATAGCTAGATGAAGTTGCCCTCCAGTCACTATTCATTTCCAGAGAACATCAAAGGTCTAGCATGCAACATTATGCACTGCTTCTTCAAAAAAGTGAGATGCTATTGAAATAACTGGTAAATGCACAGCATTTTCATGATATAATTGCCAATGAGGTAGCATTCAATAATAATAATAAAAAAAGCTCTGAGGCATTCTAAGAAAAGAAATATATGACTAAGAATCCTTTTTAATATAATGCAAACCCCTCACTCAATAATATGTTAATGGAATTTATTTAATTAATTAATAGAAGTTAATGAACATTTAAACATACTGTGCCTTTGGCTACCAAAGGGAAATATTCTGGTCAATGAATGCAATCAAATCACTAAGAAACTGAAAAGCATTTTTTTTGAAAGCAAGCATGAAAACTTATCTACAAAAAAAAATAATGCCTCAAATATGAAGAATAAGTATGTTGTATGTGTAGTGTTTGTGTCTGAGGTCACCTTCATTTAGAAGCTCACTAGTTCATTATATTTACAAATGAAAATCTTTTCATTAACACTCCTTGTAGATGTAAATAATTGCATTGCATAACCAGAGAAAATTCTGGCTCCAAATCAAAACAGGGTACGTACAAGACCTTCTTGAGATGACAGCAACTAGGTACAACGCTATACACAACATACAAGATGATAGAAACAACCTTACACAAGATGTCACATTCACATAAATTTGCTAGTGCACTAAAATGCAGCAAGAATTCTCCCCATGATTTTGAATTAGAAATTCACAGATATTTTTCCAAATTTTGTTTTCCAATGAAATTATTAGAAAACAACAACAAGAAGTTACCATATGTGAAGGAAACCATAGTGACTATGGGTCTCATCGGAAAAGTCTATCACCAGCATCAATTTTGTTAGAAATTTAAGATAGGACAAACCTCCTAGCCTTTTGCTTGGAGCAACTAAGCATCCTAGACAAAATTATAAAACTTTCTGGAATGCCAAGTTACATGAAGAAGAATGAGATATGAATCATGTTTATTTTACTCTTATTTAAAGATAGCAATAACTCCTTTGCACTCTTTGGCAGCCTAGGGCTGCTTACAAGTTACACCTGTAACTTCCATTTGGTTAATAAGATTATACCTGCTCATTAACCCCCGGTGTATTAACAGCTAATTATGTGTCTTAGTATTTAAAAGTGGATGCCCCCATGCAGGTTGTGGGGGCTATGGGAGGAGAGGGGATGACCCAATTAGGGAGAAAAATGTTTAAGTGTGTGAAATGAAAAGGTACGGCTGTATCTACAAAGGGTTCTTAGAGGTTAAATATTTCAGGTTAGGAGGATATTCATTATAGTATATTTAGATTAAATGAATGTGCAGGTGGAATAAAGACAAAGCACTGATATTGTAACATGCAGCAGCCATTCACTTCAAAGATGCTTCTGATATCACAGTGGATTTCTTTAGTGGCAGGTTACTCTTTCCTCTAGAGCACTCATAAGTGCCCTATAGCATGTAAAAGGGCAAAATGTACAAAAAATCTCTTCCCAACTTGCCTTCTTAGACAATATTAAATTCAAGTCATTCTAACTGGAGCTAGGCAAAATTTGCAGCTACAGCCCCTTTCCAGAATGTTAAAATATGCCATGTAATGTGTAGTCATTTTACCCAGTTATTTTGTGTTAGTGATCTTTAAGGTCCCTTTTAACCCTAACCATCCTATGAAAATAAGGATATTTAAAACATTTTAAGTATCAATGCTATTTAACCATTTAAACTTCTTAACACTGTTTCAATATGAAACATTTTGATCCCTGGATTAAAGAAAACTTTATTTTTAAATTATCTTGAAGTTATTTTTCAAATAGTAAAAAATCTTCCTCAAAAATCTTGTCTGACCCCCTTTTATTTGTGTTTCTGAAACTGCTAGCAAGCCAAACAACCCATCCTTCACAAAGTCCTTTCTCTTAAACACAGAACTTCTCAGACAGGGCTTAGCCTCCTGAACCCCATGTAATCACTACCACCAAAGTACAGTTATGGTGTCATGCAAAAGATAATGTCACTGAGTCTCTAGGTATGAGAAAGATGATTTGTTTGACTTGATTTTTTTCCTCATAGCACTGAGAAATCCCTTCAGGCAAAAACTTTTTTTTCTTTTTTTTTTTTTGCTTTGTTTTCATTTTTCCTTAAGCAAAAAGGAGTGGGACTCATTTGTTAGGTGTGTGAGACTTTGCAGGTCTGGTTTTACAATACACCATTTAGTCTTTGGTGAGGCTTGTTAAACCCTGAAAGGAAAGTCATGCATTGACTGAGTGACGCCACCCTGAGGTTGATTCCCAAGGGAAAATAAAGACTTGGTCCTGCCTTTCAATCGTTAGGGTGACGGAGAACACCTTCTAGCAAGTGATAGCGTACCAAACCTTGGCAAGCTGCATAATAACATTAAACCCAGTGATCTAATTATTCACCTCTAATATAAAGGGCAGGGTTCCATGGGAAATCAAGAGCAGTGCTGAGAAATACACCCAGCAAATACATTTCACAATATAAATGGAAGCAGTTTGTCAAGACTCTAACCTGGGAAAATTAACTTATGAAGCTGTCCTATGCATTCACTGTGCCCAGTTCAGAATAATTTCACATTTATGTAGGGAGAATCTTTAAGCATTAAATTAGCAGCCTTAAACAACTTGTCTAAAAACACCACTTTAATTTTTTGTGGCTCAGAGGTCTTTTTAACTTTTTACTAATCATGGACATACATAATATAAATATACAGATAAATATAGCATAGGAATTTAAACTAAAACCTACAGATCTGTGAATATATGAGAAAGTCACAGGTCAAAAAGTAACCAAGAAAGAAAGTCAGCAGCACTCAAGATAGCATACAAGACCTTTCTCCAAAGTTATACTTCTTTTTCACAACTGCTTTGCATTTTTTATCCTGTATAACCTAGTGTGTTGCCATGAACCAAATTTTTTTCTGTGTAAAGGTACAAATTTCCAAATATATCCCTAAATATACACTGAAAATATCTGCATGCTCATTCACTTGTACACCTAAAACCTTGGATTTGTTTGCGAAGTAATAGCTACACATGCCAAAGAAGTGACTGTTTTATACCCTCTGTACACAGGAAAATAGATTTCTCTACAAGTATATTTCAAACTGTGGAATATTTGAATTGCAGCCTAAGTAATTACCTGAGCAGTCTACTGGGAATGTACATATTAGAACAAGTTGTAAAATAATCTCTTCAAAATACCTATTAAAAACAAAATTACAGATCCTGGGCCAGATCCTCAGCTGCTACAAATTGGTGGCTGTTACAAGTGTCTTTGACTCCATGTGTGCAAAGTTTGAGCTCCAAAAGAAATTTTATAGTAAAAGGACAAATTACTGAAAAATGAGGTTCAGAGTAGAAACACAGGTGGTATTCACACCATTTCCTTCAGTTTCCTTTAGGCATTTAGCTTGGCTTCTCTGAATTATGCCTACCTTCTTTGCATTGGCAGTATGAGGAATCTGGGTTCCTCCAAACTCCACCTCTACAGATGATTGAAGTAGTATCAGCCAGACAATGTAAATGCCCTGAATATCACAAGAAAAGTTCATGTCTTCTGCCAATATAACTGAATTGCTAGAGAGAATCTGCAGAAAAAAAAAAATGTGTGAAGCCATTTCATTGTGTAAGTTGTGGCTATATGCAAAGGCAAATCAATTGTAGTACCAATTTCTGCATCACTTTTGAATTTCTCTGGGATTCTCTTAATTAAAAGGTGTTTTGAATGATGCCTTGCTGCCTATAATAAGAAAGATTTTTATTTTCTTCTAATGATGGTCTAAACATCATGTAGTAACCAACTGACTAACGCAGGGAAATCCCAATCTTTCAGCTCCATTGTATAATTTATACAATATGTTCAACGCTTTCCCACATAATAAACGTGGGAATCCCTTACAACCAGTCCAAGGTCTAAGGTTTTTTGTATGAATCATGTTCGCTGCATCCTGGCTTTACCACACCCCCAGCTACTTCTGCTGGGAGCCAAAGAGTTACTGCAATCACCACTGCTAGGAGATACCATGTGCAAAGGCATTATCTCCAGTAGTGCGCAATGAAGATGAGAGCCACAGTCTGATAACTTTATCTCAGGGGTTACCTGGGAAAGACACCTCTAGGTGTATTTAAAAAAGTAACTTTAAATAATGAATATATTAAGAGATATTATCATTCAAATATTACTTCTTGCTATGACAAATCTTTAATGTAACCCTTAGCCAGGTTCTGTTTATTTAAGGCGATGCTCATTTGAATAGTTTGGGAAAGAAGTGCTTTCACTCTACCTGTTATTCAATTTGACAGTTCTTTGCAACACAGGAAAGAGTCATGTTTGAACTTGTACAGAGAAATGTCATTGTCTTGTCTTTAGAAAAGATATTCAAGATACCTCACATGATGTTCACATGCATTTAGCCTTCCTGACTGGCAAATTTACTGTCTGGCAGAAAGTTTTATGTAGAGCAGGGGCAAATGACAACAGGTTGCCCCACTATTAATGCAAAACTGATAATTTTAATCAGTCCTCAAAAACTAGTGTACTTTTTGAATTATGCTCAGTGCAAGGAATTGAACCAGAAAGTTGCCTGGAACATGGAT
>NW_009920321.1:0-5019 GCF_000696875.1 Nestor notabilis | reverse complement strand
CCTGCTGCTTGGACACCTCATAGAGGGTACAAGCATATCATAGGCATAAACTTTCTTTTCTCTCTCATATGTATTTCACTTCTTCTATTCTGTATTGTCAGGTGAATCCCAGCTCCACCTATCTCAGTCAGGAAACAAGAGTTTGTTAAGGCTTTAATTACTCAGTCAGCTCAAATCTGAGCACCTGACTTAGACTTCTGCTCTGAATCATCCTCTAGATACACACCTGTCTGTTGACTCCAGAGGGAGTCAAATCAAAAGACTCTTCAGGTAGCCTAGCCACGTAAGTCAGACTCCAGATTCTGAATGTCGAATAAAGCCACGCACTGTTATGGAGAAATAAAATTAAATTAAATTAAATTAAAAGAATTAAGAGCAGTAAAGGATCTGGGCTACATTTGTAAGAGCAAGGTTTTAGAGCATTTCCATCTCATTAAAGCTAGTTTTTGAAGGGGTAGGAGGAATTCATAAAAGGATTGCTTGTGCACTATTATGCAAAGTTGCACTAGCCACAATCCAGAGCCACTTGCTCTGTTGAGCACTGGCTGCATTTACTGTAAGAAGCAAAGGGCTCAGAAGTAGGAATCCTGAGTTTGGTTCTTATCTGCATCACTGATTCAGTTTGTAATATTAAGCAAGTCATGTAAGTGGTGTCAGCTAGGCATCACAGATTTTCCCACATCACAGAAATGCTCTTTGGCTGAATTAATTTATGCTTATGAAGCACTTAGACTTTTTGTAAGAAGTCAGTGTAGTAGTATGAAAAGGAGTTTCTCGCCGGTTTCAGAGGAGCTGGGATCCATAACACTGTGGCAATCAATCAGCGGTATTACAGAGTGAGAGCACTGTGCCTCCCTGAAAGACAAGCATACACAAAAGTTAAGAAATTGTTTATTCCAGCCGTAATAGGAAACTTTTGTATATAATTTCCCTTCTTACTCAGAGGCACTCTAACATCTGTCAGGCCAGGCCCAGCACTTAGCATACAGATCTGAGGAGAGAAACACATGCCCCATTTCCTGATAGCAGCTCACCCGCCACTGCTGCCAGACTCAGTGACCACGCCATGAGAGGCCAAGCTCAGTTCCACAGCATACACTTAGACTTCATGGATCAAATCCAAATTTGCACAGGTGTAAATGAGAGCCACACAATCTGTTCAATGCCTTTAGTGAAATTTCAGCTCTGCTTGCATGGCACTCTCTTCCTTTTAACCATTCAAGAAGCCATAAGGATTGAAGCCAAAAGCTGGTCACCTTGCATTCCTTGCTTCTTTGAGGCAAACAGTATTTTGATTAGCACCCTGATCAGCAGCTCTGAACATCATTCCCCCCCTGCCCATTCAGACAGTGCCAGTCAGCTGAAACAGCAGTCACCACGATACTTAGAATTGTTCAGGGGAAAGGTGATTAAAGGGATCCGCACTTTTCATTTAGATTCCTGATTTGAGTCAAAATCTGTGCAAGCTCTGTCATAGAAAAACTGCTGCATTATCCCCAACAACAACAAACCACTCTTCTTTCTTGTATTTATTCATGATTCCTGTTCACTGAGTTGTTCTCCTCTCCTGGGTTTATACACCTGTGCTCCTCTCCACTCTTACCCATAAACTCATAACCTTTGGGCATCTGGTAATGTCTAATGCTGCCAAGTTTTCCTGTGAAAGCAAGCAAGCTCAGAATGCAACAGTGACAGTAGTCACTGTAACAGACAATTTCAGATATTGTAACTCCCTTTCACACAACAGGGAAGCTTTTCCCAGCAAAAAAAAAAATAAAAATAAAAAAAAATTAAAAAATTATAACTGAAAAAGCTTAGAACTATCTAAAAATGTGTATTTAAAGCCAATCAGGAAGGCTATTCAATGTTTTTAATTTTTATTCTTAAGACACCTACATGTGTTCACACATCTATACTTCAGAATATTTTATCACCTCAGTGATAACTTATAATTTTAAAAGACATGTAATGCAAGATACTGCAACTGATTGCAGTCTGTTTCTATCACCCAAAGACTTTGGAAACATAAGCAATGTGGTGTTCCTTATCTGCTATATTTCCTTCTTTTTCTGTATTACAATACATTTTGCACCCTGACAGAGGATTAATCACCTGATGGGAATACCACAGACTGCAGAGATCTGCTGGGAAATATATTTCTGAATGACTTCACACTAGTCAGAAGTTCATGATGTCTATGATTTATTGTCTCTGGTGAATTTCTCATTGCTGTTGAGAATTTCAACTAGTTCAGCTGCTTCTAGTGATGAGGCACAGAATGCAAATACAAGGCCACAGTAATGTCTGTGAAGCTCAGATTTGGAAAGCAGCTTTTCCAAAATACGCAGAGAAATGATGAATTTAGACCTGAGGAGGAGAAGAGAAGCTTACTTTTCAGCTGTTTCCACATTGCTTTTTGGCTGTGCTGTAGAGCCTTATACATAGCAAAAAGATAGAAGAATTGTGGCCAAAACCTGAAGACCTCCTTCAATTTTCATCACATTTTTACATGGCAAAATACCTCTCAGCATATTTCCATGTAATAAGATACACACATGGAAGAGCAGAAAAAAAAACAAACCCAAGACATCAGGACTGCTCTTTGGCATGTTCAGGAGGTACCAACTGGAAGCTGAAAAAGAGAGCAGCTCAGGTAACCGACAGATGGGGTTATTTATACCCAGGAGGGTAGAAAGGCTCAGTTGGATCAGTCAAAAGCAAAGGCAGATGGTAACATGATACAAGTTCTACCTTGAATAAGGATTTCAGAGCCCTCATCAGGAGGAGTGAATATAGTTTTTCTGACATCACTCAATGTTTCAACTCATTTCTAAAACAATTTGTATTTCTTAATATTTTCCTCACTGTTCAGTTTTGATATTCAGTGCTACGCCTTTCTTTCCAGTCTTGTGTATGGTTAGTAATTTCTTTGGAATCATGAACCACTAAAAGCAGTGTTTATTCATACAAAATAAGCACTCAACATCTTGCAATCTCTAAATATACTTCAGTGAATATACAAAATGGGGGGTAGGAGAGCAAAAAGACTTTAAAGGCTGTCTTCACTCAACAATGTTATAAATAGACTAAAAATAGTCAAGATTCTTGCAGTGTTTTAAGCATTAAAAAGTAAAACACATCTGATCATGCAAATGAGCAAAGGTCTGACTCCTTATGGTTTGCCCCCGTGTAAAGGGGCATAAATCCCTACCGCTCTGATGTGAACAACTGCAGATGACAATGCTAAGCAGAAGTACTGGAAAAAGAATGTTATCAGCCAATCAACCAAGCTAGTGAGTCAAGTAGCCATTTCTCCATAGTCATATTTATACAAACGTGAGAGACTTATAAATCTGAAAGCACAACAAAAGCAGAGAAACAACCAAATGCTTGACCAAAGATAAAAGAAACAGAAAAGGGGGGCACACTGGGAGATTAATAGGATAGGCATTCTCTACTCTGTCATTCCTCTACAGTCTGGATGTGCCTATCGTCCATTTTGAGAATTTATGTTTTCCCCTGCAATGAAGTGAGGTTTTGTCTCCTTTCAGCTATCACATTCACCTCTTTTAGAAGGCTTGCTTTACCCAAATTCTTTGACAAGGAGTGAGTGAAATCACATCCCCAGTGAAGTTAGTGGGAAATTTGCCATTCACTATAATGGAGCCAGGATTTCACACAAAGTTTATATTCGTAGAAGACCAGACTGAATCTAGTCCAGTGTTTGTGAAGTGCTTTGAAGTAGAGAGTGTTGCAGCACTGGAAGTATTGCTATTATTGTTATTGAGTGCATGACAGAGAAGAAAGGTAGAAACCTCAGAGTGAACTGGAAGGAAATACTGATTCTGCAGATCTTTCTCAGAGGCCAGTACACGGCATTTTTCTAAACAGTTTCCTTTAAAAGTGTCTAGTAAAATTCACTTTCAACCTAAGTACTTTCTTGGCATGTTAATCAGAAGCAGATCTTCCTACCACATACAGCCATCCTGACTGAAACCGTCCTATCTTTTCCTTTGCATACCTTTCCTAGAGTTTTATTATTGCTCTCTAAGGATTAATTGAAATACTCTACAGAGAGCTTAAAATGTTTTCAGAAACACCACAAAAGCCCAAGCGGGAAGGGAGAAACAACAGTTTCCTTTCAGCCTGTCTATTCTTCTTCTGAACTACAGTGTGGCCTTTGCACTTCACTGGCCCATGGAAACGAGAGCCTGGGATTCAGCAAATGTTGGCAATGATAAGCTATTTCAGCTACTTGTGGCTGTCGTGTCTGTGTTACCACCAGACAAGACAACAGTTGATCATCAAGTTAAAAAAGCCCTCTCCCATGATCTCATTAACTGGTTTATTCTGCCATAGACTCATTCAAAATTCTTTTCAAGTTACATGGACAGCACAGCAGTCAGGAAGTGTGTTAGCTGCTACCAAAGGAACTTGCATTAAGGCCTTGGCTGTCATCTCATCCCAGTATCCTCAGATCACAGCCCTTGCAATTCCCCCGAACATCTTGCTCATTAGAAAAGAACGCTCCCCATAGGGTTCAGACACCCAGGGGCAGATCTTCAACTGGTGCAAACTGTCAGTGCTCCGTTAACCTCAGGCAACCCAAGTTTTCAGGCTGCAGAGGATTTATCAGCAACTTGGCAGCCGTGAGAAGAGCGCAGCGTTAGGTCAGAGAGTGAACAGGCCAGCATCTGTGATTCAGCCATTGGCACACTCGGCTCAGCTGAGAATTCCCAACCACAGCCTACAAAAGGGAGTTGTTACATCTTGATTAATTTCAAATTACACTGTCTTCTTTTAGTCTCTACCTTTTTTGGTTATCTTAGTGTACAGCAATGGTCCCAGTGGTTGAGATCTGCACAGTCAAGTTCTTGACTCTGATCTTAATCATGTGGCCTGTGATGGAAACAGTGACAAATTACTGCTATCCATCAATTACAAAGAAAGGAAAAACTTGTATAATTTCCTAAATTTAATCCAATGTACTATAATGCAAAGGCAGTGATATAAAATATG
>NW_009920320.1:0-1737 GCF_000696875.1 Nestor notabilis | reverse complement strand
AACTTGCTGGGGGTGCATCAATTCCATTGTCTGTGTCACCGTCAAAGATACTGAACAACACGGGTCCCAACACTGATCCCTGAGGGACACCACTTGTTACTGGTCTCTAACTGGACATTGAGCCATTGACCACAACTCTTTGCATGTGGCCATCCAGCCAGGTCTTTATCCACTGAGTAGTCCATCCATGAAATTGATGTCTCTCCAATTTAGAGAAAAGGATGTTGTGTGGGACAGTGTCGAACGCTTTGCACAAGTCCAGGTAGATGATGTCAACTGCTCTGCCGCTGTCCGTCAGTTCTGTGATGGATGTTCATATGGCTGATGCCTGTTAAAATACTTGGAGTATATGAATGTCATGGAGATATCAAAATTGACCTAATAAATACGTCTGGGTCTGCACCCAAGAAATATGTGTATACTTCTACCAATATTAAATTTGTCTGTTTCAGGTTTAGTGTGTGGTCATTTTTTTGTTTGTTTTTTTTGTTGGTTTGGTTTCCTTTTTGGGGGGGAGGGTGTGATGTGTGGTGCTGTTTTGGTTGTGTGGGGTGTTTGTTTCTTTTTAAGGCACTTGATTGGAATTCCATGCTCGTCATAGCCAGCATAGATGATTACACCTCCTGAACAATGTGCTTGCCTTCTTGCTCTATTCCCTAACTGTGTTCCAGTTACAGGTTTTTTTTATCTGGCATTGTTTATATGGCCTTGTGGAAAGATGGCTCAAAGAAGGGATCTGGCTGAAAAAAAAGTGTTCTATTTTTAGCTTGCCAATTAGGATTTCCATATGCTCAAATGAAAGCTCATCCCAGAGCAAGGGAGGCAGTACAAAGTACACAGCAGGTGCCAGTGATCTTTTGGCAGCAGTGTGCAATTACGTTACCTTAAACTGAGCTGAAGTATAGTCAACTGGAACTGCAGACTGATGTCTCACCTAAGTTTTAGGAACTGTGCTCTATTTAATCTGCTGTGGATCTTCCTGTGTTATTTAGGTTAACAGGTCATATTGAGACATGCAGTTTATTGCCACACTGCAGTGTTGGGATTTCAGTCCTGCAGGACTTTACTTGGTTGACAGTCATTATTCAGGAGAATGGTTCCATTAGCCTAACTTGGATCAGAATTCAGTAAATTACTTGTACAAGAATTCTTTGACCTTTGTTTTCTTATAACACGAGACAGCGTATAATGGATGTCTGCAGATGATGCTGTATGAAACTTGCTCCAGATTTAGAGAACTCTAAGGGAAGAACTGTGATATATTCTACTACCCTTTTTTTCCTCTTCTCTACAGCTTGTATAATTTTGTTCCTATTTTTCTTTATCTTCCTTATCTACTATGTGTCTCGCTTCTTTCCCCTCAGTTTAACATGAAGAAGGTAGTCTGTTGGATTAAATCAACTTTTCTATGCCTTTCCTCTGTTTCCAGTTGGAAAAATTGATGGAGTTATGTTAACCAAAAGGACTCAAGCAATTAAATTTGTCTAATGTTATCTACTGCTGGTTAAGGTAGTTCTTTGTCCTAGTTAGAATGGAAAGGCATATTTATCTAAAGTAGACGGAGAAAACTTTGTGCCACAAAGCAGTGGAAACAAATTGGACTGTAACTAATTAAGTATTATGATGAAGATGGATTTATTTAGCTCTTCTCTTATTTTGGTCTTCCGTTCTTGGAACTTACTTCTGCTGGGTATCTTTAGTGGACATCTCTCTCTCTCTCCCCCTCTCTCTCTCTCT
>NW_009920319.1:1962-4976 GCF_000696875.1 Nestor notabilis | reverse complement strand
GGTGTCCTCTCTGGAGATACTCACCTCGGCAGTTCATGACAACTGGCTTTATTAAAATTAGCTCAGGTTTGTTGGTACAGAAATTAAACTCTGGCATGGCAACTGCATTGCCACTTCTAATTTAATGGGTTTTTTTACTCATTAATCTTACTTTGTTTATACCCTTTCCTCTTAATGAGAGCAGAAAGAGAATTTGCAGCCTACTGAGTTAGCTATCGTAATGGTAAGCTTGTTTCAGGCCTTCTCAAACCGCAGGTTTTTTTACATTGTAAGCCAATTTAGCAACAAAGCCCTGTTAATAAATAGAGTTTAGCAGTGTTTAAAAAGAGACCTAAAATGATCAGATCTTTATATATTTGTTCAGCATATAACAGCACAGAAGGTCTTGATGCAGCAAGATCATATGTTGGTTCAGCTGGATCATATGCTGCCCATATTTGCTGATTGTCATGGTGATTTACTGTTGTGACCAAAACTTTCCTGCTTCTGCACACTAATAATTGTAGGCTATTTGTAACATTCATGGCAAAAAGTATTGGAAATATACTCTAAGGTAATAGTAAATTTAACAACTGCCATGGAATTTCCTGGACATTAAAACTCAATCATCAGTAGTTTTAAGTTTTTGGAATTGTCCTTTGCATAGTTTGGGCATGTTTCCATATCATTCCCAGGGGCATTTCCCAGGGATTAGCACAAGCCAGTGGTCATTTGCAGTTTGCATGTAGCCACCTGGTTTGGAAACTAAGAAAATACAACAGGACAGATTTGATTTGTTGTGTGCCCGTGAGCCTCATTGGCAGGGAAGGATCCTGGGAACAGAAGGCTTTTGTAGATCCCGATAGTGTGACTATAAAAAAAATCATACAATATATGCAGAAACATATTTTTCTTTAAATGGGCCTGTAGCTGCAGCCATATAAGTTGCAGCTAAGTCTTTGTATAATCATGTAACAAAAATAAACTTACCTCTTCTACCAGGAAGGAGGGGAGAAGGAAGGAGTGGCAGTTGGTCATATTAGTGTCTTGGTTAAGAGGCTCTACCAGGTCCTCCTGACTTGCCCTTGGGAAGGAATAACTTGTTACCGCTGATTACTTTATGGCTCTCAGTACTCAACTGGGAGTGGATTACATTGGATTAAAATAATGAGTGGCTCTTTACCTTTCAGGATAAAACCATGATGCTCATTTGGAATGATAATGTAAGACTACTTTAGCTATATAATAAAATTTACTCTTAATGCTTAGGGAGGAAAAGTGTTGCTGCATGTTTTAGGCAGGTGAGGTTAATTTAAGTTGCTTGCTCTATCTCTATAAGCTCTTCAAAACTTTTTCGGTTTAGATTAAAAAAGAGAGTTCTCTTGACCTGAGAGACAGTTTCTGTATAAAATTGTTCTCTTCTACTCCTTTCTGTACATGTGAGAAAACCTGAGAATAGTAAGCAATGTACTGATTTTTATACTTGCTTTATAATGATATTGTTCCTTTATTTCTGTGCTTATACATCAAATATGCTTTTCATTTTACATATCTTAGGATCCAAGCAGAATCATGATCCTGCCTCACAGATGGTGCTTATTAATTTCTCAAATTTTCTCAATGTGGAAAAAACTTGAACACTGCCTCTAAATATATTTTTCTTCTACTCAGGAAGAAAGTTGGAATAATTAAGATTATAGATTTCATTGGCTTAGTCCAAGTTAATAAATTTTAAATAATTAAAATACCATTAATAACTAAGGCCTTTCAGCACTAACAATTATGTGAGGATCATAGTCTGCTTGTTCAAACATTAATTATGTTTCATATTTTCTTTATATGGCTCTAAAACTTCTGGAAATGCTCTCCAAGTTAAGTACTCAATAGAAAACTGGGTGTAATTTTAAACACTGGCATATCAGAAGTACCTGCAAGGGTAGTGGAACGTAGCGGGAATGGGGAGCCTGGTGTGGAGACAGGAGAAGAGAAAAAGAATGTGCTGGTTCTGTCCTACAGTGACAAAAGTACAAATAATGGTGGAAAAAAATCTGTCAATGTAATTGTCATTTAAACTGTGTACAGTTCAACTAGTGCCTGTAAATGAGGCTTTTATAAGAAAAGTCAGTATACAGCAGTATACTGTTAGTCCCATTACTGAGTTTCTTTTTTCTAGATATAATTATTTCTGTTTAAGTTTAAAAAAGTGGGGCAGAATTTCCCTCAATATTCCTGGTTCCTCACAGTAAAATGTTTGTGTGGCCTTCCCAGTCACTAAAGAATCAGTATATAGGCTATTCACTGACTCTAATTCAACTTGTCTAGATAATTAGTTCCCTGAAATGAGTACAAACAGAGTCATCTGAGTTACCATAGACATTCTTTCTTATCAGAACAAAGGCATATGGAAAATAACATCTAAATCGGCAGTACTTCTGTATATCCCCCAAATTTGAGCTGCATAAATCACAATTTTAAATCAGAGTCCTCTTTCTTCATCTCCAGGGAGGCAGAAGAGAAATCACAGATAACCAAACCAGATTTCTTCTGTGTTATTTGCACTGCCAACAGCTAGAACAAGTCAGCACACAGAATTAAGCCAAGGGAAGTAAAATTTTGGCCATGGACAGAAAGAGTAGGATAAAGGGTAGAAATGAGTCAGAGATGACCCTAAGATAGCAATCAGTGTTTATAATTCTTATGAATTCCTCCCAAATTACAAGATTTTTGTTGGTCTCGTGGTGATCCTGTGAATCTCCAGCCCATTCAGGAATTTCTGTCTGTTTAGTAAAGGTCTCCTCTTCCAAACAGCTCCCACCTTGTGAAATGAGTGAGGGACCAGGAGACAGAGCTGAGGAGGGGACTGTGCAGGACAGGAGAAGCAGAAATGCGACAGAACAGAAGCATGGAGCAAAAGAACATCGCTCCTTTTGGAGTCAGGGCAGCAGGTGTGACTGCTGACAAGCAAGAGCTCTGGAAGCTTCTGAGGATGATAATCAGAAAGTGTAATAGATACAGAAGGTCTTCATTAATATGGC
>NW_009920319.1:0-1931 GCF_000696875.1 Nestor notabilis | reverse complement strand
GAAAGCAATGGATCACTAAATGCACAAACACTTTTCTTAAAAATCTCATCATTTAATGGCATCACGATTCATGACTACAAAGGCAAAAATGCTGGATTTCAGAAATGAGGAGAAAAGCAATCACTAATGGATAAAGAGAATTTATTAAGGGAATATGTGACCTTTAGTTCAGACCTAATAATCCACCTGGGTACTAGCCTAGAGATGGAATGGGAAGAGACTAGCTAGAACTCTACAACACACATGAAGGTGATCTGCACAGGAATTAAATCCTTTTAATTGTCCACGTAACATCAGCCACAGTCATCTTTTGCAAGACCAAACATGTTGTTAAACCTTAAAAAATATAACGTTAAAAAGAACAGTAATAATAAGAAAAGCCCAACAAAAAACTTACACTGTAAAGAAGGCTCTAGGATTGCAGAATCATGATTGGATGGGTTTTGTTTGTTCTACACTGAATATGAGACAGGATCTCTACTGTACCAAAATTATCATGTAGAAAAGAAAATACTGAGACAGTGGATTAGACAAAGAGCCAGTAAGAACATTAGGTGAGGATGGACTTGCAAAAGCTGAAGATGTGATATAAAAACTTTTAGGTACCTGTGTATAAAAAGCCCCAGTAACATATAAGGAAGTTCTCCATGCCTTCTGTGATTCTCTGTGTGCTGAACAACTGAAATCTCGTATTTGTTGTTAAATGGGTGGCTGACCCATAGAAGTGGATTTCCAATAGCAGGCAGTGGATTGCAAATGTTCAGATGTGCTTTCTGCCCAGCAGCATGAATTTTCCTTACTCTCCAAATCAGAGAATTGAAGAGTAACCACAGTACCTTACTGGTGCCATGCAAGTTCCCAGGGCCTCAGAAGGGAACTGGGAGATGAAGTCCATCATGGGAGGCTAAAGCCTGCTTCCTCCTGCATGTAGCTCCCAGTAGAGTTGGAGCTGGCAGATGAAACAGTGTAAGTATGTGTGTTTCTGACAGTATCTACATAGCACAGAAGGTCAAGAAACAGTTGAGATCTTGAGGTCTGGTGAAGAATAAGAAGTTGCTAGAGACTGTTCAATCTCAGTGAGAAAGTAAAAACCAGACTGGAAGCTATTAAATTAAAAATTAGAAGAAGAGGAGCCTTGAACAATAACTGTAAGCTTTCAACACAAAGATAATGTAGCTGAAGAATGAAAAAAGAGCAGCAATTTGTTCTGCATATGGAGTGATCACAGCATACTTGTGTTGACAGAGGAGGAAACCAGTGAGGAGGGAGAGGCTAGGGGTGAAAAGAGTACTGAAAGTGACTAGACAGTTTAGGCTGGAAGAAACTGTGTTTGGATAGATGGATGGGTTTGGAGTGCATTCATTTCCAGTTTCAGCTCTAAAATCAAAAGAAAGTGGCTGGAGAAGGAAGACGTGGTGTAAAGTATTGCCCAAGGTTTTATTTGTTTGTTTTGTATGTTTGTATGTTTGTTTTCCAGGACGCTGGGAAGTTCTCGTGAAAAGAGAAGTGAAGAAGAAAAGGACTGAGGACTGACAGAAGCTAGTGAACAGCTGATGTCCGCTGCTAAGGTGTTTGGCCAGGAATGTGGCAGGAATATGACTGCAAGGCACTGACCTCATGAGGTTCTTTAACTGTATTTTTTCAAGAATCTTGTTTGCTGAAGACATATTTTGAAAACACCTTAACAAGGTAAACTCCTGCCATACTAACAAGCACCTTAACACCGTTAAGGTTTAGTCAAACTAATTTTATCTGCCTATCGTGACTTCAGCATACTTTGCATCTGGGATAGCTTCCCAGGAGACTAATCCTGATCAAATTAAGCCGGTGAACAAGGAAGCGTTGTGCCACCGAGCCCCAACCGAGGAGCGCCCGCAGATCCCACCCGGGCACGGGTACAGTCACCGGGAAAAGGCACGGTGCTGCGGTGC
>NW_009920318.1:0-5573 GCF_000696875.1 Nestor notabilis | reverse complement strand
TGGGCTGTCATCTTTTTTTTTTTTCCCTTGCATGGAATTCATCTGGAGTTTTTATCTTGCTTAAAGGACAAATCTAGAGAGTTGCGAATCAGCATAGTCCCATGTTTCCTTAAAACATACACGGTATATATGGTGTGCTCCAATTCCTGATGGAAGTCTCTTAAACTAACAAGCCATTTGAGTCAATCATTGTAATAGCTCAAGGGAAGTGCACAGCCTGCACAGTCCTTCTGTTTTCCTGTGGAGTCAGTCGTCTTTTACAACCGAGCTTTTGGCACCCAGGACACTTCCAGACAAGCAAACCTGTTTTCTAGGAAAGCACTTATTCAATCTTAAATTCTCCTTTAATTTGATGGCATTCAAAATGATGTACCTCCTTACTGTCAAGTTTACATTATTTTTGTGTTTACCAAATGGAACTACCCAAAATAAATCAGCATGTAATTAAAGATGTAGATATGCACTCCTTCATATGTAAAATGGCTTTAGCTACGTTGCATCACTTACCTGGCTGAGCATTCCTGTGTTTCTCAGACTGGCATGAGAATAAGAGGACATGAGGAGCACTGGAATAAGATGAACTCAGTGCTAATGACCTTGTTAATGTACTCAGTTCACTGTGGGTCTCAGACACTGACAGATCACTGAACTGAAGAACCTGCAGGCAACTGAGCAGTGTCACTGAAAGCTCAAGTCCCAGTCTGTAATCATTCACGCACAGACTGTACTGAAGACCTCCTTGTATACTTCTCAGTCACATCTCTGTGCTATTTTTTTCTTCCTGGTGAACAAGATAATGACTACTTCAGCCTTCTATATCAGGGAGAAATAAATTTGCCATGTACGAAAAACTTGAGAAAGCAAGGAACAGGAACAATTTAAAGATGGCTACTTGAGCTTTTGGGGAATGGTATCTCCAAATGAGGTGAACTATCATCCTTCCCCTTACCATGTTCAAATAGCAGATCCATTCATCAACTGTACTTATGGACTGGGTCTATCAATACTCACTGTATAAGAAGGCACAGAAAAACCTCATAAAAAACTAAATGGAGTGTTGTGGTTTCCAGTAATGTTCATAAGGTCTTTCCTTCTTCAAAATACTTGCCATTGTCCATTCAAAAATCAAAGCTTAGTTCTAGGTTTTTTGCTAGTAAATATCTTAAGGCTTTACTCCCTGGAGAGAACATTTTAGTTTTAATATCACATTTCAACAAGAGTAATAAGGAAATTATTTAAAGCAAGCTAATTAATAAAGTGCAGGAGCTCTGCAGCATTCATTGCCTCCTTGTTCCCTCTTTGGGGTACCTGAGGTTCTACATATTGATAAGTTCAATGACTATCGTTTTATTATTTCAGGTGAAACTGATTTTCTGTTGAGCTTTTTTTCTAGCTCAGTTTCATTCCAGTGCTACAAACCCAAAGAAAACGTAACAAAACCAGGGTCAGGAACAACATCAGAAGATGAGTCCTGACACTAAACAGAATATATCAGATTACTCTTACTGCAATTTTGTTTGCAAGTACGATTACACTGGAGTTCGTTTATATCTGACAGAGCCAGTGATTAAGTTTTGTAGTCTTCAATTCACCAACCAGGCTGGATTTACTGTTCTCATTCCTAGCCATGGCTTTCGGACTTCAAATCATGCACGTAGATTTCACTTTTCAAGTCAAAATTCCATTTTCAAAAATATTAAGACAGATCTGGCAACAGCACCCTCCAAAGTAATATAATCTTACCTGCTATGGGATTTTTCTTTCAGTTGTACTATCTTGCTACTTAGTGTTCATTGTTAATACACTGTGACTCTACTGGTATTGAGGAGGACCTATATGCCAAGGTAAGTGCATTTAAGAATAAGCCTCTTAATAATGACAAATACAAAAATCAAACATATTTTTCACTTACTGATGTATTCAGATACTTTTTTTCTACTTTTCTTGCTTTTATCATAAAATGTGTTTAAGTATTGCATAACAAGAAGAACTAAGAGAAAACAAATTGATATCCTACATACAGAGACTTTATCACTTTATTAACTGTCCTGTGATGTTCTTGGGTTAAGGAAAAGTAGGTAAGATTAACACCACCTAATTGTTACATCACATACCACCATTATGACTCAGTAACGTTTTGGACTGTATCAGAGTAGTAAAACTTACTACACACTGTAGATAGCTTTGTGCTGTGTTTCATCAAAACTTTTATTCATTTTATTTGCAAATACAGCTCTTACTGAAATAATTTTTTTTGTAAACCTCATTTTGAAGATGAAAGCATTGATCCTACACTATTCCTAAGAATGTAAATGCTTACTCTTCCTTGTTAGCCAGCCAACCGGCTAGGGACCAGCTTGTGTCCTTGTACCAGAGCTTCCTGCTCAGGAGCAGGACTTGGTGTTTGTCCTTGATGAATTTCAGTTGGTTTCTGCTGGGTCCCGATGGATGGCATCTCTGATCTTGAGAGTATCAACAATTTTAGCCCAATTTGGTGTCATTTACAAACTGACTGAAAGTATAGTTAGGCCACTGATAAAGATGTTAAGCAGGACAGGTTGCAGAAACAGCCCCACAGAACTCCACTTCTTGCTGGCTTACAAACCCATTAACTCCTACCCTTATAAGCCTGATGAATGAGGTTTTAGATGGATGATTATCCATCCATCCAAACTACAACATCCTAACTTGGGTACAAGAATATTGTTGTAAAACTGTTAAATGCCTTGCTGAAGTCAAGATAAATGACATGCAGTGCTCTGCCTTTGTCCAGAAACTGAGATCCTGATCACAGGAGGCAATCAGGTGGATCAGGAACAATTTACTCTAGGCAAATCCAAGCTTAATCATCTTCCCAGGGACCACCAAAGTGAGACCAATTTGCCCATAGTTCTTTAGGTTGACTTTTTTGCCTTTTTTCTGAAGGTGCACATGCCTTTCTTTAGTCATCAAGCACTTCCTCTGGATCTCCAGGGGTACAGCTCTAAATAGGCCTTGAGAGGGAGGCCTTGCCTGGTACTGTCCTTGCTCTGTCTTCCCTTCGGACACTTTGTTTGAATGAACAAAGTTCACTTGGAACAGAAAACTGCACATTGCTTTGGGTTTCCTTTTTTAACACAGTGGTAAACTTCCATCAAGCAGAAAGGAAACCGAAATTCTGCTGCTATCAGCACAGGCAGCACTGATTGAGTGATGGCCATTATGTGTGTGCCCACAGGCACTTATGGGTACAATTTTGGAGCCCTGCTGTAGAACCAGGGGAAAGTAACGGAGATGAGTTTGGACTGGAGAGCTGCTGCTTTACAGTGGATGCCAAAATTTTCCATTCTAACCTTCTGCATCAAGTTGAAAAAACTTGAGCAACTTTCTGTGGTGATCTCTACAGAAAAAAAAAAAAAAGCTCTAAATTTTCCCTCTGTTTATTTATATTTGGTCAGAGCATATGGCATTGTTTTCTCACACTTGAATTTTTCAGAAATGGCTCAATAGATTTTACTCGGATGCCCAACATCAACACCTTTGGACTGAGGTCAACTGTGGAAAATTGAAGCCAAAGGAATTTGAATTATGAGGAATAGGAAAAGGGATAGGGAGGCAGGAGAGCAGCTGGATTTCAAACTGTGTAATTCTAACTACATCACAAAAAGCCCCACAGCTTCAACAGCTTTCCTGTTCTAATTGCAGATGACTGAACAGCAGGTATTTCTATAGGTAACTTGGGCAGGATTTTTCAAAGTTGCAAGGGGAAGCAACCTGCAAACATCAAAACATCAGACTGTTTTGCTTGTGTGTAACCAATCATTAGGGGAAGGGAAAATGAAATCTTTTGAGGTGGTTGACTTAATAAGCAGATGCAGAAAGTTTATATGACTCATAAGCTGGAGCAAAGAATATCATCTAGCTAACTGCATTTACCAAGATCTGAAGCGAAAGGAGGGTTGAGGATGTTGCATGATAGGGGTTAGCTCAGTGACTATCCATGGAGTGATGCCATACTGAACTGAAAATTTACCCTACAAAATACTGGATAGATTTTCAAGAATAAATAATTAAGGGGGAGGGAAAGCCATCTTGTCTGTGAGTGTTCCAGTGTCGGCTGAAGTGTGCTGCTTCACAAATGTTCTGGATTCTAGTGTGAAGAGAGAAGATGTCATGAACACAGGTGAATATGCACAGGGACAGCAAAGCAAGCTCCAGCTTGTGGTGTCTCCACACCTAGCAGGGAATATCTGGTGATAATGTAAATTTCCTCTGATAACTAAAAACAGCTACCTTCCCTTTCTGTCTCAGTAAATTTCAGGCTTGCTGTTGCCTAAAAAAGCTTCTTGGCAGCTGTCTGTATGAATTTGAAGGACAGCTAGGAAAGCTGAACTTGAGCATTTTCTGAAACAGTATTGGCAGGCAGCCTGAGGCAGTAGCTCAGCTAAGTGTGATACGCTCAGTTGTGTGTTTGGGTCCCAGAGACAGGCCAGGGTGGATTTTCCCATTGAACAGAACGTGAGTCTTATCACTTCTGTGGGACCCTTTGGGAAGTTCATCCTTTGTGCTAATGGAAACAAAAAACATCAGCACATTTTGTGTATAGACACAAATGAAAATGGTTTTATAAATAAAAGCACAAGAGCCTAATGACTTAATCC
The DNA here is from genome assembly GCF_000696875.1 of Nestor notabilis. Classification (NCBI taxonomy): domain Eukaryota; kingdom Metazoa; phylum Chordata; class Aves; order Psittaciformes; family Psittacidae; genus Nestor; species Nestor notabilis. The sequence goes on along the minus strand of NW_009920318.1, from coordinate 933 downwards.
AGAGAGACTGTTATAAAAATGTACCATGTGCTAGCATTCGGCTAAATCCAGAGAGCTTCTTTTAGCAATGGGGTGGCAGGAACTTCAGTTTAGCCAAGTGCTGCCTCCAACGAAAGTTGTGAAAGCAGCACAAATACCCAGGTCAGGAAAAAAGGGATGAAAAAAAGATGTAATTTCTGTCCAAGCTCAGTGAGGTATGACCTAGTGCAGCAGTTCAGTCTTGAAGGGTGCTTATTCAAAAACATAGGTGGTTAATTTGGAATGTGATCCAGGGGCAATTCAAGTTTCCTGTAGACTAGACATTAAAATATATTTCTGAAGCATTGCAGTGACTTTGAGTTAGTTAGTGGAATTTTATGTAAGCTTTTCTATACAAATACACATTAATGAATTGCATATGCCTGTAAACGTAACAAAATTCAGAGAATGTCTTCTCTTGCAACAAAATACAGTTTTCAAGCTCAACTGAAATTGAAACATCTATTTCTATTTTGAAAAGAGCGTTTTATAAAAACCCAAACCAATCCAAACCCAAAACCAAAACAGCAGCAGAAGAAAATAAAACTATTCAACTTTTTCCAGAGAAAACATTTTCAAATATGAGGACAGGAATCAGTGTATATAAATGTCACAACTTGTTCCTACTTCCGTGCACTTCAGGCATTATTAAGAAAACAACATGCTAGATACAGGGGAAAAAAAGCATCATTTGTCGTGTTGAGACCATGATGTTCCTGAAAATTGTTTATTCTCATCTCATAGTGTCATTTCCAACATCAGTTACACCTGCACCTTCTGGGGATGCATAGTGATGGAGAAATCAGAGGAAAAGGCTAGACCTACTTGATCTGTTCTGGTCCAAGACAGCCTGTCAGTTTGGAACTGCCATGGCCCAGAACAAGCTTAAGAACCTGAATGTGCACAAGTCTATGG
>NW_009920317.1:0-1762 GCF_000696875.1 Nestor notabilis | reverse complement strand
TCCAGGGTAGCCAGTTCTCCTGATAGCTTCCCAAGAGGACCCACATTGTCCCTAGTCTGTCTTTTATTTGCTATGTACCTATAGAAGCCTTTCCTGTTATCTTTCACATTCCTTGCCAGATTTAATTCTAACTGGGCCATAGCTTTCCTAACCTGGTCCCTGGCTTCCCAGACAACGTTCCTGTATTCTTCCCAGGCTGCCTCTCCTCACTTCCACCTTCTATAAGCTGTCAAGGGCTCAGCTACCCAGTATTCATTGACTGACAACCCCAGAAAGCTTCCTGAGCCTCTGTGTCTGAAATACAGATAATTTTTTTCTTTCTAAGCAAAAGTCTGAGGGCATTTGAACCTAGATTTCCGACCTCTTGGGCAATGTCCTATGAGACTATCAGTACTCTGAAGAGAAGATAGGGGACATCCTTGATACCTTTTTTTCCATGGAGTAGGTGTATGAGAACCAGAAAGAGTTGAAATACTATCCAGTCCTCTTCAGTTAAGTGTCTGGCAGACAGATTCACTCTATCGGAGGCATCCAAAGAACAGGAGAGCGCTGTTATGTTAGAGGTGGCTTTTTAAGTCTGCTCTTACCCAGCAGTCAGAAAAATGCATCAAGATGGAAATGCGTACCTGTGACCTTCTTTTCTTGTATTCCCAGTCCTACAGGTAATTAGTCTCCTACTCCTCATACCAGAACTGAAGCAGCAGGTGTGAAACCTGAGGGTAATATATATTCGGTGATACCCAGTAATGCTGCTCAGTTCCCATGAATGAATATTCAGCCTTGTCAGAAGTGCAACTCAGTATTGGCGTGAGGTCTGACTAGCAATCCCCACTCCGTGTCATGGTTCCTATGGTAAAGAAAGATACTCCCAAATGGTTTCCCAAACAGGTTCCAGTAAAGTGTCAAATCAAAAGCCTGGCGGACCACCAGCTGGCACCAGCAACAGTTCAGCATGGGTGCAGTGAGAGTAAGGGCAGCTGGGGAATGGAGGAGGGCAGATGCTGGAGCTGGGGTGTGGAAGGACTGGGGGAGGCACAGTCAAGATGCAGACACATGCCTAGGTTTATTCATGGACATACAGCCAGAAGTGAGAAGGAAGCTTCATAAAAATAGCACTGAAGGGGGAAGGGGATTTACCTCTTCATTCACAGTCTGCTCCTGGGGAACTCCCACCTTGTTCCCACAAGAAGTGAAGTGATCCAAAGTGATCAGAGTAAAAACCACTGCTGTGGGATTAGGAGGTGGAAATTGAAAAAGGACACTGGAATGAAATACCCCTCATCCTCACACATGTAGCATAGTAGATTGGTTCCCAGATATAATTTAATTTTTCTTCTCCCCTATATGTGCATTGGAGATGCACAGTGGGAGGAGAAGGAGATAACTAGTAATGAAAGGTAAAGAAGAAAGGGCATTATTTACTTGCACACACATACACACATTAGAGGAAGTTGAGGAGGAAAGAGAGACAAACGTAATGTGTTCATTGAGAAGAAACTCCCACAAACAAAGAGAAAATTGCATAACAAAAATATAGATGAAGGGAACCCATTCAAGTGTGAAGGATCCTGGGGAGAGGGAAAGGTGTCCCTGAGTATGCTCCACTTTGACTGGTAAGGAGGGAAGGTAACTAATGAATGTTATTGGGTACCAAAGGCTTCCTGCTCCCTCTGCAGCCATCACTCTGCCCAGCTGTCACGCAGCCCTGCCTTGTTTACAGCTATTTATAGAACCATAGAATCATACAATAGTTAGGGTTGGA
>NW_009920316.1:20010-29666 GCF_000696875.1 Nestor notabilis | reverse complement strand
GTAAACTGTAATATTTACTTTTCACAGCCTTATCTGACCACGAAGTACAGAGGCATGGGAGGAATAAAGCAGATATGGGTGGGGTTCTCTGAAACAGATTCATTTTCTCTCTGTGCATTTCTCTGCTGTGGAATAGACTTTATGCTTATTCACAGGGAGGGAGTTTAGAAATGTTTTTAGAAAATGCAGATGTGCAAAGCATTCTTAATAAGGATGGGAAAAGAGTTTGCACTCCCCTTTTAACCACTCTCTCACCTCAGCCCTTTTCAGCATGTAACCTTATTCTCTGTGGGATTACTTGGATGAAAACCAATTAGAGAACTGCTCACACAATATAAATGCATACAGATTAGTACAGATTGAACGGTACCAATGCCAACTAATCATACAGTATATAAAGTCCTAAACAATATAGATATTAAGGAATGATGGGGAAATGGACTCATATTGTTATAAAACTGAGCACAAAATGGAAGCAGCATAAAACTGTTTATTTAAATAATAAATAAAGTATAGGTTTTCTTTTCCCCTCTCCTTCTTTTTTTTTTTTTCCCTTTGTGGCAATCTGCCCATAGACAAACTAAGTATACCAAAGAAAAGTCAGCCCACATGTTTTCCTGGGTATTCCCCATGTCTTCAGGGTAACATTACTTCACTGTTTTTGTTTTTTGTCTTTTAACTGCCCGTCCCCTTGATAACCTCAATTGCAGCTCTTATCCTCCAGCTGGGATGAGAATGAGAAAATGGTCTTCTCTGGGGAGGATGCTGATGCCACTACAAAGGTGTCTGGGAGGGACAGAGACTCTGAATATAACTGAGTTATTTTAATGTATGGTCGCCAAGGACTGTACGACCTGATAGGTTTGTTTTGTTGAGTGAAGCCTGCAAGAGGACGACTGTAGAACCATGAGATCAGCCATTGTTTCCCTTTGCGTTGGTGGTGTCAATTCCTGACATTCCAGGAGGATATTTTGAGGAATATATAATACTTTTTTCTCTTCACGCCTGTTGCCCAGCAATGGAAATGAATGATGAGAAAATGCAAGTCTCCTTCAGGTTTCATGCTCTCCTCATGCTACAGTGTTTGTTCTGATGTTTCTACAGCTTTGGTCTTCTTTTTATTTTTTTTTTTATTTACTCTTTTCCTGTGTTTTCTGTTATTATTAATAGGAAAATGTTTTCATGATTAAAATTGGAACTAGGCTTTCTGACAAACAGCATAGTCTTCCTACCTCCCTCCTCTAATGTTTCTTTGTTATATGCAATCAAGGTGAAACCTTCTGACTTTTTAAAGTAATATCACAGACCATTTCCAGACTGTTCATAATTAAAGCCATGTGAGGGACCTGTTATTTGTTTTAATATTGAAAGGTCTTTTTAATTCTTGAAAATCTTTTTGGCAACAGTCTTGAAATAATGTGCCAGAATTTTGACTGGCCTGGTTTTTATCTTCTCCTGGGCATTTGTCTGACTGATATCTTAGCTCCTGAACTAAACTGTCCACTTACTTACTTATTATTATAGCAAAAGTGAGAGAGTAAGAAGTCTATCTATCTACATATAGATACCAGCCAGAAGTGAAAGATAAAAACACAAATAAAAGAACTGAGTCATACTCAGATTGGCAAAAAAAAAATTAAGACAACTATAGGAAATGGAATAGTTTGCAGGAGAGATCGGTGTATACATTGGTCTTCTCTGGAGCATCTGTCATTTTCAGACCAGCAGTGATTATGCATTGAATTTTACTCTGAAAGTGTTTACTATACCATTAAAAAAAAAAAAAAAAGCTAATTACTGTAGTAACTCTCTGTACTATACGGCGTCTGTTTGTCTCTAGCTTCAAAGAAAAAAAGAAAAGAAATCTCTGCTACCATGTTTATTAAATGATTATAGCTGGGTTTCTGTCCTTCAGTTTTAATAGATATGTGCAGGATTTCAGAAGCCTGCATTCAATAAGCTCACTACTCATTTCTGAGGCTGAAACCCAGACCCAAATCCTGACACCAGTGCTCAGGTACTATGTCCAAACAGGAGTACTGGATAGGTCCCTGTGCACGTGACATCCTTTTTAGATGATTTCTATATGCCATCATTTCTTTAGCTGGAGTAGTCTATTAACAATTCCCCTATCATGAGAGAAAGTAATTTTAGAAAGTCATTTTAGAAGTGATAGAGAGAGAGAACCACAGCTAGTGGAGAGTGTGGTACCTAAGTGGTGTGACTTAGTGTCACAGAGCAGGAGACGGCAGCAGGGACCCACTCTCAAATCTGAATTCATGTTATCCACTCCTCCCTCCATGATTTTCTCTAGACCTGCAGGATCTGGGGGCTTAACTGATTGCTTCTTTGCGGGAACTTTTCATTTCTACTGTGTTGGGGCTTCTGGATTTTGCCTGGATATGGGATCAGTGGGGTTATTCATGCCAAGTCCCAGTGAATTTGAAGGAGTACTGACCTTTTCCATGAGAAATTTAGACCTGACCATTTGAACTTTAAAAAGGAGTAACTCCATATCATTAATATGAATAATTTCTCAGATTTTCCAGAATGAGATTTATTTTTACTTTGATTGCCATTACCTCATTACTGCCCAGCCCACCTTGATCCAGCTGTAGGAAGGAACCAGCTGTCACGGTTGCATTGCTATGAAATACCAAATCCTGGCCCTCCTCAAAAGGCAAAAACATACATGTTCAGTTTATCTGAACGTTTAAGCCACATGAGGAGGTGTTATTAACTAATATAATAACCAGCACTGCAGATGGGAAGTTTTCGTTTAGAGCACTTTGCCGCATCTCCTATCATAGCGAGTTAAATTAAGTATAATTTGAAAGGAATTATTCCCATCTAACAAGCAGGACTATATTATGCATATAGTCACTGAAGATTTATTTTATTTTCTTATCTGTCACAGATTTGTCAAGGACCAGTCAGGGAACTGAGCCGTCACAAGCCCAAAGAGTTTAAAATAGAGAAAAACCTATTAGGTCATCAACTCCTCCCTCCTGCTAGGAGACATTTGTTACTGACAGCATAAGTCTCCAAGTGCTTTGTCCAGTCCAATTTTTAATGACACTTGTTGTCTAGAACTTCTGGCATGAGAAACAATGTTTTATAGGAAAAAAAATAAAAAATCAGTGGACAAAGACTACTAACATACAAAATTATGTGGAGATTAGAGGCTTTATGTGAGTTTTCTGCAGTCTCAGAAAGCACTTGTGTAGAACTGTTGAAGAAAGTCTGGGCCAGCTGAGGGAAGATGCCCACAGTTTTTGAACATAAACCATAACAATTTTATATTGTTCTATAAAAATGTATTGGTAGGGAAAAAAGTAAAGGACGGAGGGTTGCATTTGAGTGGACAAAGGAGAAAATTGGCTGCCAAGGGTAATAGAAGTGCAGTGCAATGCTATTTCTGTTTCAAGTACAGGAGGGTGTAAGAAAGCAATACATGGCTTACTGAGTCGTCTCAAAAAGCGTGCTGCGCCTTGAAAACCTGCCAGAACTAACAAGACATCTTGGGTGAATTCCTGTTCCCAAAGAAGTAAGCAAGGATCTTGCCATTGACTTCCTTGGGGTTAGGATTTCACACAATAGTTGAAATTTCTGTTGTGCAGCGTGGAGCCGAGGGGTCTCTGGAACTTCACTTCATGAATATGTATTCACAGTGCTGTACTGGGAAGTGAAATACAGGTTTCAAAGAAACAGGGAGAAGTCAAAGTCTGGGATGCTTTCTGTACCATCTCCTGAGCGGGTCTCATTTCTACTAGGCTGATACTAATCCCAGACATTTCTTATGAGTTTGCATTCCAGAGAACAAAAACCTACCTGAAAGGCTGTATTTTCTCTAATTCCCTTTTAATATCCTGTTCATGTTCCTGAGTGTGTAAGTAAGTAATTGATATGTTATTGTTATGCTTAGACTTCAGGGGTATTTTTGAATGCTATCTTCAAGGAAGTGGTGTCAGGGCATCATGTGAATTGTGAAGGAAAGGAATGCCATAGCTGACTACCTCCTGTGACCAATAAAGCTCTGTGCCATGCTCATTCAGACTTCACTCTGTCATCGATACTGTCAGCTCCAGGCTTCCTGCTGGTCATATTTACTATCCTGGGCAGTGGACGAGGGGAGGCAAAACTGCCCTCCAAATAGTAGAGATCTTATTCAGTGGAGATGCTGAAGATTGGGCTGAAGACTCTGAGTGGATTAGTGGTCTATGATTTTGCAGATGGGTGCTGCATTTTGTACTGTTTGGAGCACCTGTATGTGCCATGGATACCTTCGTAACACCTCAGCAATAATTCTCATTGCAATCTTTCTCATCTCTAGTTTTAATAATTCAGATTTAATATGAAAGGAATTATAAATATGGCCTCCTAGTCAAATCATGAAAGTGGTTCAGCGCATGTGTTCATGAAAATCTCACATAGGTTGGCTACCCTCCAATAATAGAAAATCTGGATTAAAGAAAAGAAATACTGTTAGAAACAGTAGAAATAATGTATTTTTGAGTATAAAGTATTTGGGAGGGCAACAGCTTGATCTGATTTTGCTTCATCATTTTCAAAATCTACAAATCATTATTTTTCACTTATTATATTCCCCATACGAAAAGACAAAAAGTCATTCTCCATTTTTATATGTTTCTTGTACCCTAGGAAGAGTTAAACAGAGAATTTTTTTATTGGAAAACCCAGAAGTGGAAATTATATATCAAAAGCAATAGCATCCTTTAACAATAGAGGATAATGAATTTTAATACTCAATAAATTCTCAGCTGAGATTTGTCGTTCATGCTAAATTTCTCTTCCTTTATCCACTTTTCACTTACAACCAAAAAAACTTTTTAGCAATTTTAGTAATTCATCAACATTCCCCACCCCACTGTTCATGTGAACATAGCACTGCTGCAGGGAAACCTGTATATATAAAAAAAAACCCAAACCCAGGTTTGTTATATAACTTTCTTTCTTAATAAATTGTTCAATGGTATGAAGAAAGGGAGACCAGTTTTTCACTTGTCCTTCTCAAGGCAACACAGCTGCTAGACTTGTGGGGTGGACACTGAGGAACAGGATGCCCCTCTAACATAGTTCACCACTTGCTTTCTACTGGGAATTTAGAATGGCTTCCTTAAGAGCAGTTTAGAATATAGAAATTACTCATGTGCCTAACATAACTGAGCAGGTTTCTACTCTTAAGTCGTTAGTAGAATTATTGAAAGAATAAGAGCTGACTGGGTCTTGTTCTTATTGAAGTCTGCTGCCAGAGCTTGTAGTCTTGTAAATGTCTGTACTGCAGAAGAAATACTATGGGTGAGCGTGGGGCTGGGGGCAGAATGAAAATACTGCTAGTACGATTCAGCTGGCCTTAATTCATATCATTGCTCCCAAATGTCCAGTAATGGCAACCTACTGATCCTAGTCCAGCTGGCAGCATGCGCATATAAAAGTCTCTGTGGAGATAAACAGCAATTAAATCACAGAGAGAGAGAAAAACCAATTGCTGTTGAAGAAGCTAATACTGGGAAATACCATGAAACCAAGTTTCTACTGCATGTGTAACACTGTTTCTTACTGGATTCAAGCTGCGTGCACCAAAGTAGAAAACACTGATCACCTAAGCTTATTCAGGTGAAGGGAGGGCGATAGACCTGGGTATGATTTACACTGTTCAAGGCCACAGTGCCTGCGCTACTGTGATGGAAAGACATATGGTGCTTGCTTGAAGCAAGCCGAATACAAGCAGAGGTCAGTCTTGCACTGGTGAACAGTATCTTGCATGTAGATATACAGTGCTACTGGAATTCAGCAGTGGCTAGCACAGCTTGTTTTCTATTGTGGACATTGTAGAATTGGGGTTACAAGATGAAACTATGCTGGAGAGGTTACCCTGAAAAATATATTTGTCTGATGCAATCATAGTATAATTTCTATCATGGGAATCTTGTGCCTTTGTTAAGAATTTGCGTTTCATCAAAATATGATTCTACTAGACACTGAATTCTTGTGGTATTTAAAGGAAATAGAGTGGGTTAATACCCAGGAAATTCCTGCTTAAAGAATGGAATTTACTATTTTGGATATTTACATTGAAGTATTTTTTTCTTCTATAAAAATGTCTGTGAAGAAAAAACATCCTGGAGTGAAATGTTATTTACCTATATAGAGGATTTTTAGAGGAATTTTGTTTTCAGCTAGTTTCACTCAGCCAACATTTCTGTTGGTTAGCATTTGGATTTTGTTAAAAATCAGAATTTATGTTTCTCTTTCTCATGCACTCTCTAAGTTTAACTCACATAGAGCCAGTAGATGGTAATTTTGTTTCCATCCTGATAGAGTAAAAAATAACCTCTTCGTATTAAGATGACTTTGCTTTTTTGTAAAGATGTGGCATGCAGGTCAAAATCAATATGTATCCAAATCCTTTGTGGCAAGAAAAGATGGATAAAATGCTTTGAGACAAAATTTTAAAAACAAACACTGTAATTAGCTTTTATTTAGTCTTTTTTTTTTAAGACAATGATTTTCATTTCATATGGAAATGTAGATTTCTTCAGAGTAATTTCATGTTCTTTCTGGTTTAAAGCAACTTTTTTCCTTTGATTACTGAAATATGCAGTTCTCTCTATTTAACACGTAATACCAAATCAACATACTTCCCCCTTCCTTTTTTTGCTGATGACAGTCAGCAGAAATCGTGTTCCAAAGTGCCCTGAGAACAAGGGCATTGATCTCAAGTGAGACTCTTGTGCCACCTTCCCCTTGTCACTTTCAGCTGTAATTTGTTAAGATATCAGCTCTAAATTATTAAACACTTTATAAGTATAAATAATTCAGCAGTCAACAAATAAAGTGACAGCCCATTAATCAGTTTCTGTACATGTACATAGGTGGCATGCCGCGGTCTGTGTTGGGGTATGAATTCTGCTGAGGTCTGTGTGCTTTGCAGCAGTGCTGCTTCTTCTCACCTCAGGAAAAGGTTTGCATGCATCTTCTAGATTTGCCATTTGTCTGGACAAGACCGAACAATTTCTTCCTAAACTCCATAGCAGGGTCTGTGTTAAATTCTGAGGGTTTTATTGTATAGGACAACATTGATACAGGGTCTTTTGCTCTGGTCTGGGTTTAAATCTTCCAAAGGCCAGCCTAGATTAGGAACACCAGAAGTCAGGCCTGTAAGAAGGTGCACTGCAAAATGACATGATCCTCCTAATGGCAGGACCACTTCTTTGCTATAGCAGGCATCACCTGAATGAGAGAAGCAGTGTGCAATTCAGGCTGCAATCCTTGTACACTGCCCATAAAGCCCAGGAGGCACCCCTCCCTAGGATTTCAGTAAAGTTCTTGTCACACACAGGCAGCATGTATCAGTGAAAGGCTGTTGTTAGAACACTAAATTCCAAATGCAAAGTATTATTAGGGTTTTTCAGTACAAATAAGGCCTGTTCCATGCTTCTGAAATTCTACCAAGAAGTCATCAGTGGGCACAAATGCATTTTCCTCCTTGGAAAGCAAAAAAAATACCCTTGGACATTGTTATCCCAATATGCCATGAATATTCTAACTAAACCTGTGCATGAGGATTATGCACTGTGCTTAGCCATGTTGATATTTTGAAAATAAAATCTTCTCTGGAAATGTTTGAAGAAATTCTGTGTGGATTTTTGTGTTTTTAAATCACCATATGACAAACATAAATGTATAGTGATCACCTTTAAGAACCTCGTTTGCAAGACTGCAGGTGTTGCAAATTTGAATTGTCAGTAAAAAGTTTCCTCAGGAAGAATGAGAGAAATGGTTGTATAACAGCTTTCCATTCTCATCTTGCATAGAAAGTCTAGGAAATTCTTCTTGTAATGGAGAGACTACAAAGAGGCAACTGAAGTGATCCTAAGTCAAGGATCAATCCATCACATATAGGAAAAGATTATGTATGTGTCAATCTCTCTTGCTTTTTGATGCAGAACAAATGGATGTTACCCTTCGTAAATGGTTTATATGAATGCCAGTGCAGCGTTTTAATAGAAGAGGCCAAGGACAGGGAGACCTCAGACTTCAGCACAGTCAGGGTTTCTTGCTGGATAAAGCACTAGAGTGGAACTTGCAAGACCTAAGTTCTGCTCTCACCAAGCTGTTAGATGACCTTGAGCAAGTCACTTTACCCTTACATAGCACCCTTATAAAGCTGTGATAATGATATTGACCTCTTTTGTTTCAGAACTGTGAGGTCTAGTGGTTAAAAGTCCTGCTTACGAGCAAGGTGCTGGTTTCACCCTATGTGTAGTTGGAACTTGGATGAGGCAATTTTTGGACCACATACATGCAAGTGAAGAGATTCTAAATTACACTGGTGATTTAATTTGCATAAGTGCTTGAAAAGAGAAAAGTGAGCACCTGTGATGAAGCTGGTCTGAATAATATGTAGCATGTAAGTGCAATGGCAGTAACAAGAAAATAATGTGGTTCAGAAACTGAATATGAGAAATGACAAGCAACTGGCAAAGGAAAAACCTTCACTAAATTGAATATGATTCCACGGTGAAACTGGGTAAACTATGCAGATTTTGTAAAAAATAAAACAATATGGAAATTTTTCTTACAGTGGGATCAAATTAAATGTGTTCTTTTATGGAATGCCTAGGCTGAAGTGCTCACATGTAAATAGGGATTAGGTTCTGATCCTTCCTGCTGTAGAATGGATGCAAAAATCCATTGTCTGGTGCAGAACTTACTAGCTGGGACATGGGAGTTTATTATCACAGAGCAAACTGAGGCTAGGGGAAACATATGAGATATTACTTTTCTGACTATTAAAATACAGTCTCTGGTCAAAGGATCAGGTTTGTTGATAATGGGTGCTTTTAAGGTCTGCAAGGTTAAGATGTTGTGGCATCAGCTATATATAAAATGCTAGTACCGACTCTCTTGAAGCAGAGCTCAAGGTGAAAGTTAAAACTGTCATGAAACAAGGTGGCTGAAAAAAGTTGCAAGGCCAATTGACTGGATCAGCAGTATGGTGGCAGTTAGAAAGACAGGCAAACTGATGATCTGCATCAATCCAAAAGACCTCAATAGCATACTAAAGTGCTTATAGTGTTCCCTGCCAACACTCACTGAAATATTGCCAAATCAAGTGAACACAATAGTCTTTTCAGTCATGGATGCCAGAGATGGCTTCTGGCAAGTGAAACTGGATGCAGCAAACAGCTACTTGACAACTTTCTGGACCCTGTTTGGGTGCTATCAGTGGCTGACAATGCTGTACAGAAACGGAATCGCTTCAGGGGGTACCAGGAGAGATTGCACACAGCCCCTGAGGGTTGTCTGCTGCAGATATCAGTGCAGATGACATTGTTTATACTCATGTGGGAGGGCAAGGATTGAGCTATGGCCAACCATGATCACAAATTTGCTCTGGTAGAGACAGCAAGAAAGATCAGTCACAAGCAAACACAGAAATATCTGTACTGGCTCAGAACAAAGATCTCTAGCCTCATATCCTGTGTCTAGTGGTGGCTGGTGGAGAAAGTCAGGAAGTACAAAAACATGTCAAGTACCCAGTCATAATCCCTAACATTTCTTCTGCACTGAATTTTGGGGAGGTAGAGATGGCTGTAGAGCAGTACACATACACACCTCCTGCACATTCC
>NW_009920316.1:16190-19987 GCF_000696875.1 Nestor notabilis | reverse complement strand
CAATATTTTTCTCCTCTTCTCTTCTCTTCTCTTCTCTTCTCTTCTCTTCTCTTCTCTTCTCTTCTCTTCTCTTCTCTTCTCTTCTCTTCCATTTTTCATTACTCTTGTACCAAAGTCTTTTTGACGACCTATTTCTTCCTACAACTGCTTGTAAAGATCTTATTGCTAGCTTTAGGGGGTGTTAAGCTATTTATGAAAACTTTTTTGGGTTGCCTTAACTCCTAAGCCACCTTTCTAAACTTCAAGATTTTCATTTGGACAATCTTCCATTCTTAATTAATTGAAAGATTGAATGATTTTTTGCATAATGGAATAAAAGATTGTAAGAAGGTTTCTTCTTACAACCTAATAATTCTATAATTATACTATTATCTAAAAATATCTGTTATTTGCTCATGATAGATTTTAGCTGGTTTTTTTTCCTCTGTGTTTGTGTGTGCAATCATGTAAAGATTTTCTCATTTATTTTAGATAGTATTTATTTTTATTTATATTTACTGTAACGTTATCCTTTAAATCATCCATCATCTGTATTTTAGTTCTCCAATTTTTATGTTGTCCTCCTGTTTAATATTAAATACAATTGTTATAAATTTTCTTCTTTTTTTTTTTAATTTACATTTCTTGAGTTTGAGTTTGTTATGTTTACTCTTTTATCATATCTAATTGATGTTAAATTTTTGAGCCAAGGCTTTCTTTCAGGACTAAACAAAATATGGCTTTTTCTGTGGGTTTTCTTCCCTCTATTCCAAGAGTATTATAAAGACTGTGTTTTGCCTTGATGTTACATTTACCCACATGGTAAACACAGTCCCCTATTAATGTTGTGCTTTCTGCTTTGACATCAGCCCCTCTGAGCTTTCTTACCATCTCATTGGCATTTCATAGCCCTACGTAGAAGGACCGTAGAACAGTCTTTTCACTATTTACTTTTTCCATTTTAGAAATGGAGTTGAAATTCTTCAGGATTCTACTTTATTTGCAGACATAAGAAGCTTTTTGGTCTCATTTCGCTTTAGCGTCCTTTAATGAGCTGAATTCTATTTCTACACATGTGCTTATATTCCTGAATATATATATATCATAAGGCAGATAAAAAATGGTCTTATTAGTAGAAGAATAATTCTAAACAATAAAAAAAGCTTAAAATTAAATGAGACTAATCAGCTATAAACAACAATAATAATGAAAACTCTTTATGGGTACTCCAAGATCACTTTTCTGACTTGTAACCACCAATTCTGAATGCAGAATCATGTAGGCTTCATCAGTATTCTGCAGATGTATTACCTTATATTTTTCAACTAAAGCACAACTGCAACCTTCTGGCCACTCATTTTTGTAGGAATTTTGTACATCCTTGGCATTTGCACAGCAAATCTTTATAGAAATCAGGCTCTTTCCCATGGAATGTTTGTCAATAGTCTCAGCAATCGTGCACTTTCTCTTACAGGAGATGGAATCCTGCCTTTCTTAGGATCACTTCTTGAAACTTTTTCTGAGATGGGCTTTGCACTGTCAGTCTGTCAGTTTTCTATCACAGGGGATTTTTGTAATGTAGTTGGCCAAGATCTCGGCCAAGAGTTCTGTAAGTTCACATCTGAGTTACTTCAGAGTTCTTAGGTGAAGGCCACCCAGTTTAACATCTTACTTTTTAATATCTAGTTAGAATCACAGAATCATAGAATAGTTAGGGTTGGAAAGGACCTTAAGACCATCTAATTCCAACCCCCCTGCCATGAGCAGGGACCCCACACACTAAACTATGTGGCCCAAGGCTCTGTCCAACCTGGCCTTGAACGCTGCCACTGTTGGAGCATTCACAACTTCCTTGGGCAACCTATTCCAGTGCCTCCCCACCCTCACTGTAAAGAACTTCTTCCTTATAGCTAATCTAAACTTCCACTGTTTAAGTTTAAAGCCATTACCACTTTTCCTACCACTAGAGTCTCTAATGAAGAGTCCCTCCCCAGCATCCTTGTAGGCCCCCTTCAGATACTGGAAGGCTGCTATGAGGTCTCCATGCAGCTTCTCTTCTCCAGGCTGAATAGCCCCAACTTTCTCAGCCTATCTTCATATAGGAGGTGCTCCAGCCCTCTTATCATCCTCGTGGCCCTCCTCTGGACTTGCTCCAACAGCTCCATGTCCTTTTGATGTTGAGGACACCAGAACTGTACACAATACTCCAAGTGAGGTCTCACGAGAGCAAGTTAATCTATCTGGTCTAAAAATGGCTTCAGCTTAATGCCAGTTCAAGCTTTTGCATAAACATCCAAAAATTGGACAAAAAATCTGTTCTGCTGTGAACACAGACCCTGATATTTAAAATGCTTAAATTCAAAATTGAAAAAAAAAGAAATTACAATGTGAACTGGATTGAAGGGAAAGTTTCAGAACATAATAGAATCAGAAGTGGGAGTGTTCATTCACCTGTAATATAAATTGATTCTTGCCTGGCAGTTACGGTCTTTGTGTTTCCTATGGTATTTCTAGTTGTAGTTTCTTTTGTGTATTTTGCCACACATATAATTGACCTTGCATCAAGCAATCTGCAATAGATTTTCAGAACTGGTCCATAATTAAAATTACATCTTGCATACCTGGTTTTTATTTGAAAATATTTCCCAGACAGAAGGATATTTATATTTGCCTTTTGGAAGATGAAGAGTAACACCTGGCATATATTTCTCTACAGAAAATGTTTAGCTTCACGTCACACATCTTCCTTGTTAGGAAATGAAGAGTTAATTAATCTCTCCTTAGATGCTCTCCATTTATAGTTCAATCAGAGAGTATATTCTAGAAGATTCAAATCCAGTACAGTTCATAGACATTGCAGTAATTTTGTACCACTATATCATGCTACCAGAGGGGATATCAAGATTAGAGTTTTAATGCTGAATATTGAACACATCAGACTGAAGATGTGGAGTTCTTAATTGCCAGAGTGGGAGTGTCTATGCCCAAAATAATCTTGCAATGGAGAAAGTTCACTCAACAACTTGCAAGGCATAGGACTGGTTTCTTTTATCCTTTTTTTTACGTAGTAAAATATCTGGGGAAAAAAACCCAAACAAACAAAAAAACAGTTTCATATGTGCTGAAGAGTCTTGGCCACTGCATGGGGAGAAGGGAGGGTTACATTTTCTCAAACCAAGAAGAAAAGGAAGCTTTTTTTTACCCAGGTCACATTGCTGAGATAATCACTCAAAACAGAGGGGTCTCCTGACTTTTTTTCTTCTCCTGCTGCAACAATGTCTTAATCATCAATGTTGTTATCAGCATCTTATCCTAGAAAAATCTGCTGCCTCATTTGTAGGCCTTCTCCTGGGAGCTGAAAATTTCCAAAGTTTCAAGCAGAAAAGGGAATTTGAATTGCATAAAATCTGGAATGGTTAACTAATGGGGTAATGTGTCTTCTAGCAATTTTGCAAAAAAGTTCTTCACTCCTTCAGGTTTTATGTAGAAATGCCCAAATGAATACAGCTGAGTTTGGATAGGAAGAAATATCGATAAGATATTTCTGAGTTGTTTGCTCTGGTTTTGGTTCAAGGATAAATCAAAATTCTGTGTTCCATTTAGACTGAGCACCTTTTTTTTCCTATTTTAGTTGATGAACTGCTCACTTCCTCCTTTCCCTCCCCCCAAAAGTAACCAAGATTCCCAACATAGTCACATCAATCTTAATAAAGAATGAATGCTTTGTGATTTTTGGATAAGGAAAATATTATCTCTGAGGGAAATCTATCAAGCTCCTTGTGTTTTATATAAAATATGATAGTATAGTAAAAGGGAAA
>NW_009920316.1:0-16179 GCF_000696875.1 Nestor notabilis | reverse complement strand
GGGAAAGAGATGAGATTTTTAGATTAGAGGCTGAAAACAAATTCCATTGCAAATTCCATTATGAAAAAGGAGGAAAAAAACCCCACCTTTCTATCCTACAGAGGAATAAGGAACTAGAAAAGACAGGTTTTTTGCTCAAAACTGATTAAGTTTTCCCCATAATGCTTTGGGCCAAATTATTTTACTCAGTACAATTTAAATATTTCATTTTAATTTCCTTATTAATGATTTTCTCTAAAAGCAATTTCACTTTGGAAAGAAATTTTGAAGTAAACATTCCATTCAAAAAAAATATTAAATAAGGCACTTGGGTGTTATTGAAATACCTAGCTTTATTTTCAAGCTGGCAAGCTGTACAAATACTATGTTTTTTATTAAAATTTTATGTTAAGTAGTTCAAAACTGTGTGATTATAAATTTGTGAGTTAGGTCTATTTCAGGGGAAATGTAATTCTCCCTAAAAGAAACAGGTGACTGGGCATGTATAGCTTGCACTGTACTGATTGGGAACTATTTAAGCAAGTGATACATGGAGCAGTCTTCAGTGTGCTGATCTATTTCCAATCTGTGGGGAGGATGCATTCATGTTTTTTTAGGGGGAAGGATACAGTCTTCATTTCAATTATAGTAAAAGTTAATCTTCAATAAGCACAAGATATCTGTGTTCTACAGACTAGGTCCAAACTGTGAAATCCATGCATGCTAAAGAGCTTCCAGGTCTCTAATCCTGACATTTGATGTGCTACAACTACAGGGTGCATTGTGCTTTCAAGCTGCTGATGATTTAGACCTGATGTCTGGAAATATTACATGGCTGTTGTTGTTAATTGTTTACATTCACATCAGGCCAAAAAACTAGAACTTTACAGTGCCAAGTAGCGCACAGAGATCACCAAAACCATCCTCACTCTGGAGACATGGAGAAACAGATTTAAATAAATAACCGAGTGCAAGGAAGCAGTCAGACAACACTATTGTGATAGGTAGTAGACCCAGTGAACAAACACGATTTCTAAGTTGCACTGCTGAAGATGACTTTATGAGAAATTGGAAATTGAATAATGTTTTAATAATTTTTCCAGAGAAATTATCTTTAGTCTAACTGAATGACTTGGACAAAAACATTCCTATCCCACACTGAAACTTAACAAATGAAAGAAAGAGTATTTGCATCAGTGATTTACCAACTCTTATCTCTAACAATAATGAAAAGAAAAATAAAGTAGCCCAAGATAGGCAGTAAGGTGGTCCTAGAGTGTAAATTTACATTTAATGCAGTAGTCAATAGTGAACCCAAGGAAGGATGCAAAGGCATGGGAAGACTGGCATTGATGAATCTGGCGGAGTGAATCTTACAGCAACAGTCTGGGTTGATATGAGTAGGGCTGTGTCTCAAGGCCAGAGTGAATAGTGTGACTGTAATCAAAATTTATGCTAATGAGCCCCTACACAAAAAGGATGATGTCCTGGCTATGTCATGCAGAAAATGGATATGCTGATAAACACGGTCAAATTCAAAGATCGAGATAACTAGTATGCAGATGGGAAGTGGATGAGGCACCTGCATCTACATTGGTGCTGAGAGCCCTCTGGCCAGGAAAGCAGCTTATTCCTTTATGAAGGAAAGGCTGCAATAGTTGTTTCTGTTGATAGTAAAGAGGAAATCTGTGATTACATTTTCTTCTAAGTTATCGGACTTCCAGTTAGGTTGGGAAAGTGAGGTAGATCTTTGTCTGATATTAATAATCACCAGTCTACTTGTTTTAATGATTATGGTAGTCATGACAAGTTCACTGTGGACTCTTCAGCATGAGGTTTAATCTTCCACATTTCAAGGAAATGTGCAGACATCTGAACATACTGCAGATATTACCCAAATATATATGAATAATAAGTAACCAACATCAGTACCAAAAATATAAAATGTAATTTTGTATTAGGAAAAATATTAATCTTACCTACTTCGAAGAGAAAAATAATTTCAACAATTTAAAATAGTTGCTTTTATTAAAGATTATGAATTATCATCAGCCACTTTTTATAGCTAATTTAAATATGACTGGTTTTCTGCCATTGTAAAAATCTGAAGCAGGTTTCAATGATAGTTAAAAAAATACAACCTTTAGAAAGCTTTCCACTTTGCATGTATTTAGAGATTTAAAATGAGACAGCATGCTATTTCAGATAGACATAAAATTAGAAACATCATCTAATGAGATGTTATGTGTTATGATTTTTTAATGTATTATTTATGGAAAACTTTTACCAAGTTAACTATCACTCAAAATAAATGAAAGATAACCATTTTATTAAGCATATTGTTGTTGTGCTTGAGGAATAGGTTTTGCATGTCAAGAACAAGAAAACATGCATGCTATTTTCACATCGATAAAACTGTGTTTCATAAAAAAAAAATGATACAGAGGAAATAATTTGAACTTAGGTATAATATTCTTTCATGTTAGAAATTCAGAACAAGTCAGACACATTAAAGACATATGAGATATGAGAGATAAAGGCAAAGAGATATGAGACAGAAGGTGCAAAAAAAAGGACAAAGAATCAGTAGACTATGGAGAGAACCCAAAGATCTCATCTGACCTTGGCTAGAGAGCATCTTTAACTACAAGACAGTGACAATTTCTGGACAAAACCAGGGGCATGAAAGAAACCATGAGATGAAAAGTTACAGGATCATTTTTTCCACCTAAACTATAGCTGAAGCAACACATAATGTATTGCATACGTGTCTTTCAGTGGTTGCCTTCAACTTTCAGAAAGCCTAAACTCATCACTGTGCGACTGTGAGTAGTCTGTACCAATCTCTCCAGACCCACACCTGCCTGCTCCTATTGCAAGTGGCACAGCGGAGACTAAGGGCCTGTGCTGCTATATTTTTAAATATATTAAAGAAAAAAGATGACTGAAATAAACAGAGTGATTTTGAGCTGCTGGTAGCAGTCTATTGTTGCTTCAGGATAAAGTTTGTCTGAACATATGACTAGACACATGGGATTGAATTAGTTATCCACAGGAAACCACAACTAAGTGACTTTTTATTCCTTATAGGAAAACACTAAAATAAGACATATGCACCCAAATTCTGTAACGTGTCCAGTAGGTATCTGCAGACATTTTCTTGCTATTTTTGCTTGTTTTGTAACAAGGGATATTTTCATTATTCAAAGAAATCTGAAAGAGCAATTATCAGTTATTGCTTAAAGTACATTGAAATGGCAAAAAGAAGATTGCCGTGAAATATAATCAGTGATGTCAAACTATTATCTAGTTATTAAGATTTAGGGTATTCATGACACCTCTAGTCATGTAAAATCTTATCCTTCAGAAAGGAGAGAGAAAGGATCCCAAGTATCAGAAAACTTTATGAGCACAAACTGTTTACTTTGCAAGAAAGGTATATCATTATTGTGTCATGGATCTTTGTACAACATGCATAGCAGCCCAGCTCTATGTAAAATAGAGTGGAAGCCCTGTCCTTGCTGTCTGCACTTACAAGGGCAGAGTGGTTAGCAGAAACAAATAGCTATAGCCTGTAATCAATAATTACCAACTGGGGAAACTGAATGTAATCATTGATCAAAAAAGGTTATTTAATCAGAAGTATTACCAAGTATTATTCAATATTTAAAGCTGTTTGAGAATTTACTTTGTTATTTTGGAGTTATATAGTTGTAAAATATTTTTTACTCAATACAAATCTGACAGTCAGTAATTTCTGAGGGTCCCTGGAACCAAAGTGGGCATTTGAACTTGAAGACTCCTCTAAACTCATTTCTTCATACCATCTACATGCCAGAGGCTTCGTTTTTTGAATTGTCCTTCAGATCAACAGAAATAGATCTTTGATTCATTATGTTTCAGGTTTGCTCTTCATATATCAAAGTTACAGGGTGCCTTAATAAGACATTTTATCATATTACCTTTTGGGTTTTATTTATTAGAAATCCATTTTATCTCTAGTAATCATTGCTGTTGGGGGTTTTTTTATGATGATGTGCTGCCTGTGGGCCACTCTCCTGATACCTGTCATGTCTGAATTTTGACTCTTAGGCAAACAAATCACTAGACTGAGCATCTAGGGTAGCGAGCAGTGTGAAAGCTTTGAAGTGATTCTTTGGGATAGTAACATAGGTTTATTTTTCCATGAGAAACTTAGGACACTGAAGTAGGGCATTCACTTAACCAAATCTCGACAGCTATGTTTAAGCTACCTGTCTAGACTTTATAGCCATGGGAGAATAGGTTGATGGTCTAATGCAATACTTGAGTTAATGCACCTGTAAATACTCAAAATAGATTACATGATTTGCACTTTGGAAGTACATTTTCTGCAAAGAGAACCTATAGTATCAAGGCTTGATAAAAATGGTGTTAGATTAGATGAAACTTGTTCAAAGACATGGGAGGAGAACCTCCTCCCAAAATCACTGCATTTGTAGTTGTTGAATTAGTAACTACCAGTTGTGGTACACAGTTTCATTTTTGTAGTTTGTTATGGCTCTTTCATTATTCTAAAATGTTGCTGCACAAGTGTCATTTTTTCACTAGAGAGCAGTGCAAACTGAATTTCCTTTGCCCTTCACAAACAAGTGAAGCTTTGAAGGATCTACATGCATATCCATACTTCACTGTCTGGACTCTTCTTCCTTCATTATAACAGAGAATTTTGGAATTTGAAAGCGAACTTACAGATTGCGATTTTCTCTTTTGACTTAATTTCAGGTAAATGGACTACTGTGTCTACACAAAAAAACCCATGTGGTTGATTCTTCAAATTTTGCTCTCCAAAGGTCTAACTATTTTCCTGTTCAGCTCTCTTGCCA
The DNA here is from genome assembly GCF_000696875.1 of Nestor notabilis. Classification (NCBI taxonomy): domain Eukaryota; kingdom Metazoa; phylum Chordata; class Aves; order Psittaciformes; family Psittacidae; genus Nestor; species Nestor notabilis. The sequence continues at coordinate 11,335 of NW_009920316.1, read as the reverse complement.
TCATGATTTTCACTTATACAGAATTCGAGTGACCTTTGCACAGAATGACGTCCTTGGCTCTTGAAGAAAATGTAATTTTTACGTACCTTCCTATAACTTCAGCTTTTTTCCATGAATGAAAAGCAACTCCAAAAATTAGGAGTGAAGAAAATGTTGCCTAAATTTTATTTTCTTTTTTAAAGAGTTTGCATTTTTAATTCCACTTCCATTCACTTCAGTAAAACATGCATAACAGTAAAAAGAGTAGGGAATGCAAAGGGCTTACTGAGCAGAGTTTTTTGCAAATGCAACACGCATTTTCCGTTACAGGACCTGCTGTGTGTAGAAATCGTAATGAAATTATTTTTTCATTTGTGTCTTAGAGAGAAAGTGAATACTAGTAATCCTTGAAAGTGTTGTACTCTGGCATCTTTGCACTTTGGAATCTTGTGTGCAATTCCTTACTCATTAACTTGCTTCTTTCCTGCCTTCACGCTCACTTGTTTGCGAAGTGGAGTACACATACAGGGCTTCATTCCAGTCCTGAACTGAAATTTCATGTTTAGTGTCTGTTTTCAGACTCAGCTAAGAAAGGAGATGATGCCTTTTGCCCCTGGTGACTGCAGACTGTCAGGAGGGTCATGGGACTAGCAGTGGCATCTTGGATTGTTGATTTCAATGTCCTTATAAAAAGCAACTCCATAATGCAGTCTTTCTGAGATGGTTATCAAACTTTGTCTCAAGACGTTAAATTTCCATTTATTCGTCTCACCCCCTGCCAATATTGTTGCAAATTTCCATTGGAAGATGATTTCTCTAACAGACAGGAGCCTTGCGGTTTCCAGATTAAATTTGGTCACTAGTTTATAGCCATGTATTTTTATTCTCATGCTTTGCCTTGAAAAGGTGGGTTTTATTCCTTTCTATTGTTTATCCACTGTTACATTTATGAACAAGAACTGTAGTCCTTTTACTGTTATATAATGTAATCTTGGCTTGATTCTCTACTTTCTTCTTAAGCAGTGAACTCTCCATTGCCTTATTGTATAAATAAACCTTCTCAATAAAAGTTCTAGTTAAAATCTGCCTTTCTTGAATGTATCTGTAGAGAGTGTTCTAAACAAGGTCTAATGCAAGGCTTTTGATACTTGTTGATCACTGGTGGAACTCCCTCCTCACTTTATATACTCCAGAATCACAAATATGTTTGCAGCAGCTGCACAAGATCGGCAGCTTGTCATCATTTGTGACCTAATAATATGTTTGAGCCTATTTCTATTCATCTACAGCATTCCCCTTTCTAAAAAAATCAGTGCATCTCATCAATGAAAGATGTTGTCCTATTCTAGTACAATGAATGTTTGGTAAATAAATGTGTTTTATTCATGTTTTGCAGTTACATCCATGTTTCTAATTTTTATTTTTCCATTTCTGTTTGCTCTAAGTGTGGCATGTTTTGATATGTTTAATCAGCTATCAATTTGCCATATTCATTGTATCTACCTCTTAAAGGTAAGTGTTCTTTTTATTCTTCTGAAGCTATACAACATTCAACAAAAATTTTTATTGGTCACAAGACTAGGGTGGATGAGACTCAGACAAATTTAAGTTGGAAGGGACTTCTGGATGTCTCTAGTCCCACCTCTTGCCCAAAGCAAGGGTAATTGGGTTCTTCAGGGTCCTGTTTTGTCAAATTCTGGAGATTTCCAAGGTATGGAACAGTGTTGTATGATGGAGGTCATCCTGTGCTTCAGAATGAGCACAAGTTCATAGGGGCTTTCTTCTGTTAAAGTTATGACTGTGGAAAATGTAAAATAAGACATCAACAGGCAGATGTTTTTCTCCCTATATTCGGGCAAGGGCAGATGCAGCTTTGCTTTAAAGAGGAAAGAGAGAAGCTGATCTCTGCCCAAATAATGCAATGAGTGGATGTGCTGTCTGGAAACCAGGCCTGATGAGAAGGCACACTGACTTAAGACCTTTTCATAGCAGAGGCTTCCCAAACATGGGACTCTGTTTCCCCTCCCAGATCTCTCTCCAGTGAAGATAATAATGCAATTTTAGAGGCAGAATCACTTCTCCATCCTTGAAAATTCACAGAAGACCTAAGAGAATTTTGAATCATGTCAGCATTTGGCAAGACGATAGGAACAAGGAAAGGCTTTAGATCTTAGCAGTGGCTAATAAATGAATGATTGTTCAGCATATCTTCTTTATTATCATTTGCCAGATTTTCCTTTTTCTGTCCCTGGAAAAAAGAGTATTACTCTATTATTTCTCAGTTAAAAGCTCTTATTGATCAAGACTGTCTCAATCCCAGAAGGCAGGAAGATGTTAATATGTAATGCTGGAGCTCACATTGGAGCTGAGATTGCTGCTTAGGGAATCTGGATACGTAATGTGTGACCTCTATATCCCGTCAAAGCAGCTCAATATATAAGTGTCATTATTTTTTCTACAACAGACTGCTCTCATACGCGTGATCAAGCCAAGAATCACTCACAGAAATTTATACATTAATTGTGAATAACAAATATATTTGAGAAAATTAGTCTGTTTGCAGATAACTCACAGTTACCACTCTGTGATAACTCACAGATACCCCCTTTTCATTTATGAGGAGCTAAAAGGTTGGAAGCAATGATTTTGTGACTTTTTTCTCTAAGTTTAAGGTCATTTGGGGAGCATGCATTTATAAGACAGAATTTTTGTGTACTGTGGGTTAGATTTTTTTATTATTGAAAAGAACTATGCAGTTTTAATGAGCAAAAAATTATTATATCCTAAGTTTCAGGTAAGAAAGTTTTAGATTTTTCCACTCTGGAATCTGTGACTTTCTCTTGCATGTGAGAAACTACAGTAAAAAGAGACAACACATAGCCACTGCAGCAGAAATTGTACAATGTACTGGCATATGCAGTTTGATGCAATATGTTCTCGAAATGTAACCTTGTGCTGGAGTCCACTGTATCCCATCAGTTTTACACATGTCAAACCCACTGAAGACTGTTGGAAATACTTACAATGGGAATTTTATCCTAACGGGGTTTCAGTCTCTGTCTAGTGAAATACCACTAGGTATTCCAGGCAATTGCTTATGAACAGAGAAAACAAAACTTGAAAGATGAGGGTCATAATTTTTTACTTAAAGCTCTGTGCCTCATCTTTGAAGAAAGAGAAGAAGGAGTTTCTATCTTACTCTGGCAATATATTTTAATGTAAAGAAAATTTTATTAGGTCTAGAAACTTTCTAAACAGTTAAATGAGTAATAGGGATTGAATTCAGAGGAAGGTTGATTCTATATGCTCCATTTTCATTCTCTACAGGAGGGAGATGCTGATAACAAACTACTTAAACTGTTCGAGTCATACCTTCTCACTCCTGCCATCTATCATTAGAAATACTTAAAAATTAAAGTAACATCAGTACAAGTGAAGATGACAAAATCTGATACTCAGGCTGATGTCTGGTCAGCAATGTAGGATTTCTCATATTATTTTACTTAGTTATTTTTTTAAAGCATTGAACTTGCCTTATTCACAATAGGAAAGCCAGTTGAAGATACTGATGGAACCTTGGAATGTTTGGAGATTATTATCTGTGTGCCCCTGGCTTTAGGCTGATCTTGAACTGATATTATACACAAGCAAGACAGAGCTAATCCAGTTTACTTTTTCTTTCTTTTTTTTTTTTTCCCTTTCTTTTTCTTTTTGAGGTGTTACAGTTCTTCTGGATCAAGTTATGTTCAATTTTTTATTTTCAGATTTATAGGTACTTCCTTGAAACTCCTGGTTGGTCAAAGCTACTTCTTTTGTCCTCTTCCTGAGTTTACTGCTACACTAAATCAGGCAGCAAGCTTATGCTGACATCTGCAAAAGGAATTTCTTAGAGAATTTCGTGGGGTTTTTTTTACAAGCTGATTTTGCCTTTTCCTTCAGACCTACAATATGTGCTTTCATTGTTCCCACACCAACTTATGAATATGTTGATGCCGTTTTCTCTTTTTTTAAGCTCCCATCTGAGTTCTGTTCATCACAGATGTTTAGACACACAGCTGTCCATCTACAGTGGTTCTGCATGAAAGACCATGGCTGTTGTGCACAAAAGAAGGGATTCAGGCAAAATGTACTATAAATAGATAGTATTGTCTGCCTCTTCATTCTCCACTGGAGTCCTAAGTTCTGGAATTGGAATATTTGCTACTTTATCAAAATAGTTTTTGCCTTCTGTGTCCGCTAAACTAAAAGATGGAGCACAACCTGAGCATTTATTATGACTCCTATTTCTTAAAGGTTCCCATTCTCTCTGAAATGAGGAAGCTGGCTATTCTGGCATGGCCCCAGGGTACCTGTAGTGCATGGTGAACACAGGCACTATTACATAAGTGACATCTTCACCTGTACAAATTGGCAACCTTCACATAACACAAACTGTCTAAAAAAGCTTCAAGGTCATGTTATTAATGTCTTAAGCATTTGATTGAGGGAACAGATCAGCATGCAGTATGATAAGCCCCTTAGAAAACTGTGGAGCAGCAGCATAATATCTGAGAGCATTGTGGCAAATTGGGAAGTTGAGATGGAGCTGCTAATTATTCCAAGGCATATTTCTGAAAGGACAGGAGGTGTGGGATGTTCTCTGCCAAAAGCCCCTATTTCTTGAATGCTCTCACCATCTCCATATGCACATATGAAACTTTTAAGCTATGCTGTGTGTGTATAAGCTGTAGCTAATGTGGTCTTATCTACTGCTTGAAACCTTGAAAATTAGTAAGATACAATTCAATAATGATGAGGGCAGCAGTGGAATAATTTGGGTAAGACTAGATTATCAAAAAACAAAGAAGAAACTGCAATTAGCATCTGTTACAGACCCCCAGGACTATAAAAGAGTGAAGAAAAATATTCATAGAACAACTCTGGAGTAGTTCAAAACCACACAGTACGGTCCCAGAGGGGATTGTAACTGTCCAAACATCTGTTAAATTATAAAGCTACTGTAAATATAGATCAGAGATTCCTATGCACAAATGAAAGTGTGTGGATCCTAAAAAAGATTCCTAGCTTTAGTAGTGGAGTACTTTATTAACAAAAATATGGTGCTAATAAGATAATATGGAGAAGTTACTCTGAAACAACAGAAATCATGGTAAGAATATGTGAATACAATAGGAAGATTCTAGCGAAAATTTTTTCGTTCAAGTCAGAAATATATCAGTAAAGAAAAATCACAACATCCACAAAAAAGAAATCTTTCCAGTATGAGACTAAACTTTACCCAATGCAGTGCTGTTGCAAGAACAGTATAAGAAAGAAAACAGTAAAAAAATTGACCAGGAAGAACATTCATGGAGGTTTAAAAATAAGGATTATTCAATAACAGGCTGAGATGTTGTTAAAGGTTTCATAATAGCTGTACAATGCTTTCATAAAATTGCTAGAATGGGATAGAGAGGCATTCTCTGAGTAAGAATTTTCCTTCTTTTTTCAAAGTGCTTGTCCCTTTATTTTGTCCTTTTCCTCTATTCTTTCTTTGAAAAATAGGAATTGTTCCTCTCCCATATCGACAAGCATGAGTAGTGGAACACCAGAGGAAACTGTTTGAGATGCTGACTTTTAATGATGTCTACCTTCTGACTCCTGCATTCATCTGCCAGTAGGGCTGAGCAAATGCTTGGCTTTGCAGATGTGTGAGACATTTATGGAAGACTTCTCATCTACCTTTTTATGACATGGTTTCCACAAGAGTTTGAGCCAAGTGGAAACAATCTTTACTGGTGCCAAGGTTTCAGTTCCCTTTTGAAGACCTGTGGCGCTTTCATAAGATTGAACCAAACTTTCAGGTTTTATCTTTTGTTGCTTCACCCAGATACACCAGGTGTATCAACTGAGATGTAGCTGCTTGACCTTCATTTCGTTGCTCACCAAAGGTAAGGCAAAGAAAATTATTTCAGTGATCAGAGAAAGATTTCACTGGTCACTGAGTTATATTTAGTGTTTTATTGACCATTTTGGGCTTCTTCCAGCAGTGTGAAAAGGTACATGCTGCATTTTATTATGTTAATGAGACATGAGAGGCACACATGAAAAAGTACTTGGTTCGCACTGGGTATCTGTGAGAGGTAGCTATTTTTAAATATCTGTAGGTGGTTCACTAGTACAGGTAATTGAGTTCCAACATATTTCTCCTTTGAGTCCTTCCAGAAGGATGGTCTGTAAAGTAAGAAACAAAAAAAAATACTCTTAAGGTGCTGCTGTGTTGTTTTGTTGTGTTTTTTTTTTTTTAATTTGAGCCATAATGGAAACATTTTGTCACTCTACTATTGTATTTCCTTTTAAGGGAATATTTACACATCCAAAAAGAAACCCTCTCCATATTCAAAGATAAGAAATTTAATACAGCCACTTATTTTGTGTATTTGTGCAGGTGTTTTGCAGAAGAGCAAAATACTTGCTTGTAACAGGCTGTGATGACATGGGCATCCTGAGTATATAAATTTTTATGAAGAATAGGCCTCTTGGCAATTACAGATGTGTTAGTGACTTTCTGTTTTCACTGACAATATATAAAGATCCATTTCATTCTGTGAGTTTGTAGTTTTCAGGGATTTTTTCAGAGTAAAGAAGACATTTTACTGCACTTCCACAAACTACAGTTTCATGCCCTGCTTTTATTTATTTCTAATAACACAGTTTTTGTCAGGCTTCAGAGTGGAAAGATATGAATTTAAATGCAGAGCTTCAGAACTCCTTCTTTTCTGTTTATTTTTGTTTTTCCTATGCTTGCTTAATTAATCTTATATTTGTCATAAAATGTCAGATAGTTAAGAATTCAGTTCCCTGAAGTCTCAGTAATCTGCCTTCTTCATTATGGTAAAGGTGCCCTAGTCAACCCCCTCTCAAATTGTCAGGTTGTTCTCCTCAGTCATGGTTTTGTATCTTGTTGATAAAAACCTCTTCTACTATTCAGCCTGCCAATGTTGTGGTCATGGACATCTTTTCCTTTGGAATTCATTTGCACTTGTGGTTGCTGTAGCCAATCCTAGCCCTTTTTTATTATTTTATATGAAGCACGGCCACAGTTCTCCTGGATGTACTGATGGCTTGAATATTGTGTTGCCTGGTTTAGACACTGAATTCCCCCTCCAAGTGCATGTACAACCTGTAATCTTGAACACCTTGACTGCTGCTGCCTCTTTCTTGATTTATCTCTGCCTTTCTAGGTGATTTTTGTTTACCTGTTCTACAGTGTTATACTTCTGTCCCCTGGACAGATATCTCTCCTTCCGACATTTTATTTTTATGAATCTAGTCGCCCTCTCCATAAAGAGAGGGGAAAGAATTTATTTGCTGAAGAGATGAAATTTCTGGCAACTCAAAGCTGTTTGTGACTTTACTTTTAAATGTGTGAAGTAACTGTGCCTGAAGAAATGTTTAGAAATATTCAAAAAGCTCTGCCACTGGCTTTCTCCTAACTGATAACACTTGTAGCTCAGACAGCTCAGCTGCCTGAGGCAACTTAGAAGTAGGAGAGGAGAATTCTGCCCCACTGCGGGGGCTGCTGTTTCAGTCCACTGGGTCAAGGAAAGAAAGTAGCAGTGGAGGCAACACAGTGGTCTTGTAGTTGATTGGGAATGAGGCTCCAGTTATTGAGAACAGCATTACCAGCAGAGGATGTTAAGAAATCCATCCTCAAATGTCATATGGTCTCATGGTTTTACAGCTGTGACCAGAGGAAAGCCAGTCCTCTCAGTCAGATGTGCACTGATCTGAACTTGGATCTTCCATGACCTGGGGGAATAATCTAGCCACCCTGACTCTGGATAAAAGGGGAGGCAAAGGGAACTGGGATCTCCTTAAACACACAGCCCTGGAGGATAAAACAAGATATCAAGGAGTTTACTAGCAGTAAAGTAACATCTGGTAAAATACATCCAAGTCATAAACACACTCCTGTCTTGCAAGTGTGATGCACACCTATAACTTCTGTCCATGGAGAACGTACAGCTTAATTGAGAGAACAAGCAAAAACAAAAAAGAAAATAGAGACACAAAGACTGCAAAATATCTTGCTGAAAGTATTGTCACAGGTCAATGACAGAAATGGAAGCATAACAAACTCTTCTGGTTTTTGTTTCAGCTAATGATAGTCTCTTTCAGGTAGCAGTTAACACTCCACTTAGATTATCTTCTTATGTTCATGGCACATGATACATAACCTTTTCTCTTGATCTTCCCTCCCACACTCCCACCTCCTTGGATTGCAAAGCACACTCTGCGTATTATGCAAAAATGTATTTTGTGTGATAATGGGGATTGAATTGTGATATACAAATAATGTTAGAAATGTTTTTGGGCCACTCATGGACATTAAAAATTTTCAAAGGCCAGGTGATTATTAAATGAGATTAATTTAGTTGTGCACTTCTACATAGCATTTGGTAAGGTTTGCAACCCCTATGCAGTTCAGATATTATTAACAGGGGTTGATCTCTGTGCCCCAAATGGATGGCTTTACTCTCACATAAACTGGATGGGTTTTTCCTCCAGATGCTACTCCTGATGTGCAAACCTGAGTCTTATAAAAGCTACCGCCTTTCCATCCTGGATGTTCCAGTGTTTTTGCTCAGCGGTGGGCACAGAAACAATGAGCTCTCTTTCGGTGTTTGCAGGCGGGGATGAGGGAGCATCAATCTTAGTCACTCAAAAACAGAAGGTTGCATTCAAGATGTTGGTTCAAGAAAAACACAGAACAAAACAACATCTATTTGTGAAGATGAAGGAAAGCCTGTTTCTGCCTAGCACAATAATGAAATTGTTCATGAACAGTTCATACTTTTCTGTGACACCCACAGGATTCATTCTTTCTGCTCCCTGAAAATACTGCAATGGTCAGTGAAATGCAGGATTATCATCCATACTGCTGTTAAACTTGCACATGTCAAATGAAAAAAAAAAAACAACCACCAACTTGATTCTTGCATTTCCGTGATTGCTTTATCATGTTCATTCAGCCAAACAACTCAGTCTCTGCCATTCTCCTCCCACTGCTCCTCTTTGTCCCTCTCCCCCTCACCATCCCTCACACAAATCTCTTCAGCGTCCTTTTGGACTTGGTAATTCTCTCACTGGGGTTAGCTAACAGAGTATGGCCTAGTGAGAAAATTGTGTTGGGATAATGACAGTTTGAGGGTGATTCTAGGCATCATTCTGCTTTAAAATATGCTAAATCTGTGCTTATGAAGCATGAGAACTGTACGGTAGCAGAGTGGAGACCATAAAATGATGTCTGGACACTACATTTGTAGGTGGCCGCAAGTATTTTAGCTTGCATCTTTATTAAACCCTTTCAGTGGTGCACAGCCCATTCTGATTTATTTAGATTTTGACTCTACAGCATTTTCTCTGATTATGCACTAGATTTAAGTACTATGAAAAAAGCTTTCTTCAACTTTCATGTTCTGTGCCTCCTCCCTCCCCAGCCATTAGATATTTTTCTGCATTTCTTTCCATTATAAAGGAAGGAGTTCCTCTGAAATTACAACAGTGCTAGGACTGATGGACCTTGATCAGCAGCAAGAGCTGCATTCTTCAGTGGGACAATTGTGCTCAAGACATTCAATAGGTGTTAAGTAAGCACTTGTTATCTGTACTACTGATGATAGCCAAGACCTACCAAAACAGTAGAGGTGCTGTCAGAGCTGCTCATCTTGCTCCCTGCAGCAGTTGGCAAGCACTGCCAGTCAGCAGTCAGTTCAGTGAAGGAGACCCAATCAGGCATGCTGTAATTTACATCTGATTGATGAATGCATGGAGAGTGTGGAAGCACCAATTAGAAATAAAACTGTGGCAGTGAAGGATTTGGGATGTGTAGTTTCTCTTACCTTCTGCCAAATATAACCAAGAAAACTTGGAAGGGCTGGCAGTTAAAAGAAATTTAAAAGACCCACTCTGTATTCATCTACAGCTTAACGTGGATTGTATTGTGGTGTTCGCAATGTTTTGCAATGTGGATTGAAAAATGTTTATTTTGCAAGTTTTTACTTATATAAATTTAAAATTAAAATATGCTTTTTAAGTAAAGGTATAAATATAAACCATTTATATTATCGTTTTGATCATGGTTCCTGATTATAATAATTATCTAAAATTAACTTCAGGTATAGATTTGAAAAATTTTATTCAACCATAATACAAACTGGAAACAATTTTAGTGCACATCTTTTTTAAAATACACTGCTTTTAAATACATCAAAATAATTTTCAGCTTGTTCATTCTGAGGGAATCAATCAGCCTCACTTTAATGTTGTGTCCTTAAGCCAGGATTGCCAGTGCTATGATTTTGATTCATATGATCTGCTTTATGCAGTCTGAATCCTTTTTCTCTTTCTGCCTGTGTGCATATTCCCACTACAGTATTCAATACCATTTATCTCAGTATAGAAGAATTGGAGTTGATACTGATTATGCTGTTAGATTGTGAAATTCCTTTGTAAATGTGTAAAGCCTCTAAACATCTACCATTCCCAGTACCTTAACAGATTCATCCTTCCTCTGACCACATAATTGTTAAATTGTGCATGCAAAATGGCTTGAGGATATTCTGTCCCTTTTCCAGCAGGTTATCAGGGAAAACTTGCCAGAGAACATTGTGTTGTTTATATATCCTCCAGGTTAAGAACTCAAAGGTCAATAGTTGCCAAAAGCAGTTTCACTTAGTAACTACTACTTTTCCCAAGCTCTGCAACCTGCCTCACCAGTGATCCTTGTCGTTTATTAATGAATGTGTACATATGCAGCTCCTAGATCTCTACCCATAGGCAAGTAATCTTGGTTTACTGAAATAATCTGTTCACTTTCTAGTATAATTAATCATGATGATTAATTACCTGCATAAGCAAATATTACCTGTAAATACACTGAGCTGATGTTGTAATATTATTGTTTCTTTCCTAATGCTTCTCACTGAATGAATTTGCCATGCAACTTGGATGACTGAGAGAAAGTTTACATGGGTTGGTTTTAGACACTTTGTTTCATTAAATAGCTAAGGATGGGGTTGGTTTTGTGTTATGTTTGTTTCTTTCTTAGTTTAAAAAAGAATACACATTACATTATTTTTTCTAGATTGTAAGATAGGGTATTATCAAATGTTTTGATGACATCTGTAGCAAAAAGCTTGATTATGCACTGAAAATGTCTGATGACATCCTATTGATTTAAAGGAGTTACTTCTGTTGTATGCTGATGGAATTGAGATGAAAATCAAGATTATCATTTTGGGGTTTGGGGTGCTTTTTCTTTGATTTACAGGCTTTTTAAACTATCGATTTAAAAACAAATTAAAATATACAT
>NW_009920315.1:0-7838 GCF_000696875.1 Nestor notabilis | reverse complement strand
GAGGCCACGCTCCTCACGCGGAGCGGCCTTGTGCAGGGCGGTGCGGGAGACGTGGCCCAAAAGAGTTGGGACGTGGTGCTTTCCCGCTGCTAAGCTGTTTATGCGGGCACGCTTGGTAGCACCCGCCGTAATTGCTGCAGCACCGAAGGGATGCCGCCCAACCCTCCCTGCTAATTATTGTTTTTATTCTTCTTTCTGCCAGAGTTGTTTCTCCTTCCAAATTGCCCAGGCCAGTCATCTGATAGCTCAGGGTTGGTCATAAACTGCAGGGCTGGCACTGGACCAGCCCCTGTTGTTTCACATGCAGGGTTGAGTGCATATCTAGAGCCTGATCTCCCATGGAAACGCTTGGTGGGTACATCCAACCACCCTGCAACCTCGTTTGCCTCTACCTGTAGGAGCACTCGAAGGTTGCCATCTTTGCAGCCTTCCCCCACATGAATGTACCTTTCCCATCTTGTTTCTCATTTTACTTGAATAGGGATGATTTTGTGTTTGCCCCATTGTAGCCAGGCGTTCATTAATTTAAAATTTATTATTACACTTATTTATCTAATGGCTCTGTTTGAATATGTAGCAGAAGGCTTCACTGGTTTCCATGGTGATTAACGTGGGAAAAGCCTTTTTGGAAGTATGCATGCAAGTATGGGTTAGGTGGGCAGGGCAAATCAATCTGGGAACATGCACATACGCAAGAGTACAAGTACATTTGCTCACCATTTGAGGACAAGCACTGTCATCCATCCTAAACACGCATTAATTTTAGAAAGATCTGGAGCTACTCATCATCTTTACTGCTTGCATACTAAATTCTTTCTTGGTTTCCAAGCCTTAGCAGTCTACCAGAGAGTTTATTTTCCTTATTTGAAATGAGATTTTTCTCTTACACAACTTGAAAAGTCAGTCTTTCTCCTCCCTGCTGAGTTTGCTTTGCTGTTAGTCTCATTCCCATATCTTAGCTGTACTCCTCTAGAGGATGCAGGTATTGTTGCAGATCTGATACCTATTTACTCTGACGCTTTCCTCAGTTCTTACATGCCAGGTGGTATGAGCTTTGAATCCAGTGGTCCGACCTCTGCAGTACCACATTAGGATGTTAGTGTGCAATGCTAGAGGAGGGCATGGGACAAGTTTTGCCAAGTCTTATTCAAATGTCTTCGAGATCTTTATAAAAGACTATTGAAAGCAGGAGGTAGGAATTCATAGGCTAACACTAAAAAATAAACTAACACTAAAAAATAGACATTTCTTTCTGACGGCTATGAATACTTTCTAATAACTCATTTAATATTTACACATAAGAATAATCCCAGAAAACCTACAAATAAGTATGCATGAAAAACAAGTATCAGATCTGATTCTGTTTCTGTGCTAATCTGTTTTCCCACCTTACTCAAATATTTGCTGAGACTTGTAGAAGCATACATCCATTAATCTTAGCAAAGTGTATGTAGTTAATTGAGCTCTAGTCACAGATAAGATCTGCTGTAAACAACAACAAAATAATCTGTGAGGTTTTTATTTGCTTGGGGGTTTGTTGGTTTTGATTGGTTTTCTTTTTGACATTAGAAATTAGATCTATCCTGTCATTACAATTAAGAAATGTAGGAATTTAGAAATGTTCTAATAGAATTAAGGAAAACTATACTAGCTAGGCACGCTCTCTTTCCTCTAAGACTCATGTATCTGTGCTCTGGTCTATAGGCAAAATCATGTAATACCACTGCACAATAAGCACCATGAAGAGCACCTAAGGTTTCTACCAATGTTTGGAATAGCTGACAGACTATACTTCTCCAGGGTCCAGATTGCAAAGGAGCTGATTCCTGCCATAGTTGGATAAAATCCAAAGTAATATACGTAGAGACAAATGGCCAAGACTTGTCCTGTTCTCTGCAGTTCCTTATGTTGTGCTTATTGGCACCATATCAAAGTGTTTTTCCATACTCTTCCATTCTGCAGTCCAGCAGGTTCTGTTTAGTTTTTTTCCCACATGTATACGTAAAGGAGTGTGTATATTTCTTGTTTATATACGTACCTGTGTTTATGTATATAAATGTTGGGGGGGGTTGTTAGATGGAATGCAGTTTAGGGAAACGTATTTGGGAGGAATACTGTTTTGTGTAGTTTTGCAATGTTGTCAGAAAGGTAATTTTTATAGATCGGGGAAGCTGAAGACCTAAATTCAGCTCATCCAGCATGTAGCACATGAATCATGTTATCCTTTTATTTCCATTTCTCTTTCTGTAAAGTGTGGATGATAACCTTTGGCTATCTATATTCTGAATGTTGAAATCTGTTGATACAGAAACTCTGTCAGGTCTAATTATTTTTGTAGTTATGCAAGCTCTGTTCCTCAACAAATTGTTTGCATTTTGGAGATGTTTTCATTAGGTATTGCCTCATGTAACTGGTGGGTGGACCCTAGAGCAAGTTTAATCAGCAGAGGCTGTACTTGTTCTGTAGCTTGCTTTTGAGGTAATGCTGCTGTGGTTCAATCCAGCTAGTCAGAGGAGTATCTTGCTGCAGAGTGAGTCAGCAGCAGCCATATCATGACTGTCTTAACCTTGAAGGTTGCTTCAGCCTCTCAAATACAGGCTACTATCGGTATAACGTGGTTTATTATCTTATAATTAATGAACTGGATTGGCTTTTGCAATATTTGGGTTCTATTCCTCTTGAGCTAGACCTGTGGGACAAATTGCTTTAACCCGCTGTGCCTCGGAATTCATCTGTGAGATGTTGATAAGGATGTTTTCACACTTGCGTGCTTAATTTATATATTTTTCACATCCAGAGAGTAAGTTTTTGCTTTACTATGTCTAAATACAATTTTCTAGTACAGTTACATCTCCACTTAAGTGGAAAGTTGCTGGTCAAAAACTTGGTGAAATTAAGGAATATTAGCAAAGAAAAATGGGTGAACATGAGGGAGAAATTGATTGGACAGTGAAGATTATAAATTTAGATGTGAGAATCAGAGAAGAAGGTTGATGGTTTTTTCTACTGTCTTAGAAAACAGCATTTTGGAAATGATGCACTCAAATGTGTGTATATTTAAAATGTAACCATACTTATGAAAAGCAAGTAATTACAAATGTCATTAGTGCTGATCTGAGACTATAACCTCAAGTATAAAGGGACTCTCCTAGAAATTCTCTCTTTGGAGCTTTCATTGCCAAGCTACTCAAGTCAGTTGTTGGTTACCTTCCATACAGATCTGGTTATTATTAACATTTAGCTTCACCTAACAGAGTATGTCAACATGATTTAAAGCACTGGCATCTGCAGTGGGGGAAGCAGAGGGACAACAACAGAGGAGTTGGCATGGAAAGTGGACTTCATTGAATATGGCATTCTTCATAGTGTTCATTAAATAACAAAATGGGATCTGTCTATTCCCACCCTTCTACATACACAATAGGATGAATATAGCACATCACTTTGGTCTTCGAAGCACAACTTTTGGGTTTACCGCATAGCCTTTTTTCTTACTCTGAGGCTGAAGCTGAACTGCTACCCAGAGATCTGCAGGCCTTAAAAGTGGCCAAGGTATCGAGGGTTTACTGTATTTGCCTGTTACATTTTGCTCCAGTAGTATGTTATACCCGCAGAGCAGTATGATGCCAGAAACTGTTTTGTATACACATCACCTTTACAAGTGTAGTTACAGCAGTACATGCTGGTTCTTGCATTTTGGAAGGCTTTAAGGCATATAGCTTAATACTGTCATTTAACATGAGAAAGAATTGTGAATTAAAAATGCACATTCTATTCATGGGGCTTATTGATTGGTGGCCTTGGTTATAGACTCAACCATTTTTTCTGGTCCTGAAATAGGGAATTTGTCCAGGAAATACCATTAAACTTCACAAATAGTAACAGCAGGGGTCTCAGATGATGTGTTTGTATGGACACAAGCTAGTATGGACCATTTGTAAAAATTTGTAATTTAAGGAGTATAATGTAGGTAGGGCTTCAAAGTCTTGGACAAATTTCTTTAGGGAACATTAGCGTTTTGGTCTTATTTGTAGGGCTGCACATATGTTCAAGATTTCCTTGTTTCATACAAGTTTTAAGATTTGAAAGCTGTTCTCAAACCACTTTTAGATAAATTTGAAGGTGCAGAGATTTGATGCTGCAGAATAACTTGATGGCACATTAATAACTTGGCAGCAGATGGGAGTGGGAGAAATGAGCTTCAAATCGTGGTTCTGAACTGAGCAAAGCTTTTTAAGCTTGAGACTTGAAGTGTGGTTGAACGCTCTAACCATCAGTATGTGGTTATTATTGATCATGCCTTTGTCTCTCTCTCTGACCTGGGGCATGATGAATCTTTACACTTAAGTTTTGTCAGAGCCAATGAATGTTGTTGTTTGAAAATGGCATTTTCTATTTTTAAAATGTTTAGCTGAAGAGGTCTTGACCAGCTCTACCTCTGAGATATCCAGCAATTTTCAGAGCAAACCAAGCTGAAAATATAAGAACAACTTAGATGTGGTTCATCACTATGTCGATTTTCAGTTCTCCCTGAAAGGGAAACTAGTTGTGGAAGCTCAGTTACATATCTGCAGAGCAAACTGTTTTCAGTGGCATAAGGTCAGCACTGTGACACCATTGAGAATAAATGTTTGCTGAGCAGTGTGAAACTGATTTTTTCATTGATGCTCAGTACTGTAGCTCCCCCTTGGATTGAAAGGAAAGCTCTTTCCCAGGATTTAGAGAGGACATGGTGCTAATCCCTAGGTTTTTTGTGCCCCTGCCAAAACAGGAGATTTAACATAATCTGACACAAGTTGCCTATGATACTGGTGAGTGGCTGTTTAGTAGTGACTGAGATTTTAATGGTAATCTTGGCACAGCTGTCTGAAGAAGTTCATTAGTGTAGTTAGTTTGGTTCCCCATTTCACAGATGCTCCAGCTGTAGAATTCTGTAGTTTTTAGGAATTTATCTTGCCCGCTAGTTATGATTTAAAGTATATCCAATTGGGAAACAACACTGTAATATATCACGGATGTCATCATATTCTTGATTGGTGTGAATGAATCAACTATGGTGAAAAAGGGAGAGTGGAGTAAAAAGGGGTGATACTCCTCATTTGAATCAGTGATGTAGCATCTTCCAGGGGTCTAAGGAGAGCTAGTCAGAGAGTGAATAAAAATAAAAGATCATAGAAAACAAGATAGTTGGCCTAGCCTGCTCTACTTAAAGGAGCTGCTACAACTTGTCATGTCTAAATGACAATTTAGGCAATCAGGGTGTAGTTGGACAGCTGCTTCCACTGTAGTTGTAGATTTCTTCCATTCTTATTCATGTTATATGTTTTCTGGAGATAATGGAGCCTGCTCACTCTGTCTCACCTTTTCTTTTTCGAGAAAGGACAGCAAGAGCAATAAAAAAGCTCTTGGTTTTAACCTCAAATGGTTTTAACGTTTGTAATATGGTCTGGTTTTGGTTTTGACTATAATGTGAAAGAACAGATGTATGTTAATGTAATATGCACTCTTTTTATTAGTTTTATTTAGGGTCTTTTAAAGCTGAATATTTAAAAGCAACTGATACTCTATTTTAAATTGAGTTCAAGCTTGGGTTCAAGATGAAAGAGTTCTGGTCTTATGCTAGCTAGTGTGTCCTTCACTTGCATATTCATGCTTGCTTCAACACCAGCTATTCCAAGAATGTGCCACCGTGCAGAAAGTGAAAATCAATTATGCCAAGAAGGGAGCATGTACATACATCAGCAATTTGGTGCCCAGGGGAAGAAAAATCTGCATGTCTGCTGATGTCAATCTTCTTGATATGATATTTTTATAAATGCACGTGGGTTGCTATTTCTTTTAACCAGCTCAACAAGAAATAAGCTTATTTTTAGTGTTGTGAGCTTCAGGGCATCACAATTAGTATGTCAAAATTGCCAGTCTAACAAGTCAATCTTCTGTTTGTTTTAGCAGAATCTATGACAGCACCACTGTTAGCATTCCCACAGGTATTTTGGAAGATTCATTAAGGTCAGGGACGGGATCACATTTTTTTTGTTTTTGTTTTTTTTTTGTTTTTGTTTTCAGTCTCTTTGGTTTTACAAATTTTATTTTACAGCTGATGGAAAGAAATGATGGGCTGATGAGCTCATTTGTAGTAACTGTCTTGCAGCTGTTACTAGTGTACAAATTTCTATGAAACGTGATGTATCTGTCTTACCTGAGTTACTGCAAGTGATTCAGTTTCTGTACAAAGTCTACTGCTTGGATTCTTTGAGAGAGCCAAGAAATTCAGCAGCAGTTATTAGGGAAGTTTTAGGGTGGGCTAAAATCTATTCAGTTTACAGGGCAGTTAACAGTGGTTGGTTTAATTCTAATAACTTTATTTAGAATAGAATCAAGATATTATTATCTTAATGATATGAGCAAAAGGCATGGAGAACATGTAGAAAATGAAGTTAAATATGGTTAAATTTTAGCAAGAAGTTGTCACCAAATTAAGCATTCAAAAATGAATTTCTTTATGAAAGCATTTTGATGAATAACAAGAGCTAGTGAACAGATGGATGAGCCTCCAAGCCTGCTTAGAAACGTGCGTGTAGATGAGACTATCAGCTACAATGTGTTTCAGCATAGTTTGAGCTACTTGGGAAGGACTTGCACCATCATATCACAAACATAGTGAATAAAGAAATGTATATTGAGTTGATGCTGAGTAGTATAGAATATAGGCTATTGTCTCATATATATGTATATTTATCCTATCATACATATCCTAGAACAGAGCCTCAAACTGTCCAAGCATAAATTACTGAACAAGAAACACCAAAAACCCAGTATGGTCAGTTTTGCACTGGATTAAGTTGAGGACTAATCTGCAGTTGAACAACCCCCCTGCTATATATGCATAAATGTTGAAAGTAAAAAAAACAAATAAAAAAATATATACATATAAAAATTCATTGAGCTGCCTGTACTACGTGTATGCTAATGAAATTAACTGACTATTAACTATTACTTTAATAAGGTAACATAAGACATAAATCTGTCAGAGAATTAATATGA
The DNA here is from genome assembly GCF_000696875.1 of Nestor notabilis. Taxonomy (NCBI): domain Eukaryota; kingdom Metazoa; phylum Chordata; class Aves; order Psittaciformes; family Psittacidae; genus Nestor; species Nestor notabilis. The sequence continues at coordinate 794 of NW_009920315.1, read as the reverse complement.
CCAAGCTACTTTGGCCCAATCCTTTATGTCAATGTCTGTGTAAGAAAATAATAAGCGAACTACAAATTAAAAAAGATTGAGTGTCTTTCTGGAGCTTTTACTTTCCCTGAGCTCTGTATTGATCAAGTCACAACTCAGATAATTTACGATGTATGAGCAATGTATGCCTTGAACCTATTTGGCTTTGCCATTTAGGACTGGCACTCATCTGCAAGCTAGCCATATCAGAGGATACTGGTTTTCAATAATTTCCATTTGAATACATTTTTTTCAGAACACTTCGTTATCTGGATGTTGGTTGGATACTATTTACTGGATTTCTCTGCATTTTCCAAGATCATTGTACCAATATTAAAGACCATTTAGGGAGGTTGTTTTATTATTTTACTTCAATGTTGCAATATATATTATTCCACCTCTTTTCACCAGAAGAAAAATCAAGCAGTACAAACCAAATGTAGTAAATTCAAGAGCACTGTATGTTCTGATGTGTCTGGGTTTCAACCTTACTGCTGCTGTTTGCCTCGCTCCAGTGGCATGAAACAGATGTCACATCATCTAGAAACTTCAAAGGGGATTCCCCAGGCATGAACATGTGGGAAACTTAAAACTGATATTGTTTTCCCCAAGGGAAGCTTGATCCTTCTGGTGCTTGCTTGAGTTCCCTATTAGACCAGGTTCCTGTGTCTGCAAAATTTGCGCATACAACGGGCAGAGCTTTTTTCACTCTTAGCTCAGGAGACTTTTTAAAAACCAATCTGTGTTTGTTTGCTGGTCTTTATATATATATAAAA
>NW_009920314.1:0-5858 GCF_000696875.1 Nestor notabilis | reverse complement strand
CCCACCGCCGCGGCGTGTCCCGCACGTTCAGCCCTGGCAGCCCCCCGAGGGCCGCGGTTGGGCCTCTTAAAATTGAGTAGTAAAAATTGAGTTTTACCGAATTTCTCATCTTCACCTATGGCTTTTCTTCTCGCACAAGCAGCTACGTGCAAACTTCTGTCTTCCCGGAGACCTCTTCCCTGGCCACTACAGGGCATAACTTCACCTTGTGTTTGCCAAGATATCCGGGTCATCACCCCCTTTCTGCCACCAGCAGTCTTCTCTGCATTTTCTTTCCTCCCTTAGCTGCTGCTCTTCATTCTAGAACATTGTTTGTGACCCTACCCCTAACTCCAGACAACTGACAAACTTACAGCCTTCAGTGCTATGGACAGCATATGCCAGGAATCAGAGCAGTGAAATGGGTCCCACAGAGACCCGGCCTCCCTCTCCGAACCCTGCGAAACTTGGGAAAGTCCCTTCACCTACAAGAGTCCTCATTTCCTAACCTGTGTAACAGAAATACTGACCTTCTTTATGATTGAGATCCATTGAGGGAAGGCACAAATGCTAGGCAGACTTTCCTTGTGCCTCTGTTGTCCAGGCTTCTCTGTGCTTTTCGTGAAGATGGTGACAGAGCAAACAGAGTCCTCAACATATGCACTGGATGTGCCTCCAGAAGTTGCCAACCATTACCCCATGTGCAAGTGCAAATGCAATAGGGAAAAGAGGTTAGGGCAGGAGCTGCCTCCCCTTCTGGCCTTCCTTTTTATTTCTTTCTCCCCCATCTCAGCTCACATTTAGACCTTAGCCTCACACTAAGGCCTCTTTCATTTCATGCTTTGAGCTTGGGAGTGCATTTTCTTCTGGTTTCCCTGCTCAGCTGCCCGTGGGGTCAAGGAGATGGGCTGAAACCCAAGAAGGAGCCCAGCCTTCTGCCTGAGCCCTGCTCTCCTATGAATATCTCACACTCTGCAGAGCTCTCCTTTGTCAGGAGGTGGGAGAAGGGGGCAGACCTGGTCCTGACCATCTCCCTCTTTCTGCTCTATCCTCCCAACTCCTGCTAGTCCAGCAAAGCCATCTTCCTCTCTGCCAGGGATGCAGCTTTCCTTTGCCTTGGGGCACACCACCACCTCCTCATGTGGTCAGGCCAAAATCCCAGTAACCTATTTGCTAGGTTTGCTACCCTATGCTGTCCCACCCAGGCCTCTGCTCTCTCTGGGGACATTGCTGACTCTTTCCAAGCTGCATACAGTCTGTCCCCTCCATTGCTTTGACTGGAGATGAACGGAAGCACTTGCACCCAGAGCTTCCCACAAAAGCAGTCCTTCCTTAATGTGGTTTGTGTGGCCACCATGGGGGAGCAACTATCAGTGCCAGTGCCTGGAACCAACCACAGACCCCATAGCACACAGCAACACATATATCCAGGTGAAAGTGTGCCCTTATCCTCTCCTCCCATATTCCCATCTGCAACATATCATCACCTACGGATCCCCAATCCCGTATCTTTACCTACCTAGTGTCAGGGAGCATCAAGGGTGGCTGCTCTGCAAGGAGGGAGTCACAGGAGTGGAGCATAGCATGGTGGCAGTGCTGTGCTCCAAGGCTATGCAGCAAGGCGAGCAGGACAGGTCCCCTGTAACCAGGCAAGTTTACTGCAATGAGGCAGGTCTGGGGTTAGGTCAGGACTCCAGGTCAGGGCCAGGCACAGCAGCAGCAGAGCTGTAATGTAGCTTAACTGTGAGCAAAAGCTTTGGCTGCAAGCAGTTCCCAAGAGACAGAGTGAAGGGTGATTCTCCACCACCACCCTCAGACTTCTCCCAGCTTTTTTCCAAAGTGCTCCAAAGCCACCTGGCTCTTCCCAGCAAACCGGCCTTAAATGCTGAGAGTTGAACTCCTGGGGACGGGAATGCAGCCCAGGTCCTGACACAAAGCATATTCCCTCCCCCCAGGTTCCACAATTTTCCTTTATCTTCCCTCTCTTGCTTAAACTTTCTTTTCTGCCTTATAAAAGAGTGCAGATCCAAAGCTGGCACCTTGAGGCTGTGGCACAGAAACCCAGTGTCTGCTGGCAAACACTGGCAGCAGCTGGCTTCCCCCTCTGCTTTAGGCGACCTGCATGTGGTTTGCTTACAATTAGGCAAAATCATACTGTTTAGCCTTACCCTCCCCCCCAAAAAAACCCAAAGCTGGGAGGATCAGCAATACCTGTCCTGACAGAGGTTTGTGAAACCAGTTCTGAAATACCTCCAGTACTGGAGATTGTGCCATCCCCAGCCATCTGTTCTGGCACACTTCTAGCCTAATGTTACCTGAAAGCCTAACTTAGGTTTGTCTGAGCTGAAATCTTTCATGGCCATTTGCTATGGCTATGGCCTTCTTTGAAATGACCTCTTATGCACCTGATGGCTGAAATGCTTCCCTTCCCCTCCTCACTCTGGCTTCCTCCTCTACAGGGTTTGTCAACTCAATTCTTTGAGCCTTTCTGTGTTACTGTGCCTCCCAGCATCCTCACTGACCTCCTTTGACTGTTTTCTGTTCAGCTGCATTTTGATGTGCACATTACTAGCTAGACACATTTACTCCAGCTTGTCTTGGAGCCTACTTCTGGCTATTACACTCCAGGGTGGTGTTAGCCTTTTTTATTCCTGGTGTTCAGTTTGCTGTCCATTATACCTTGGAGTCCTTTTGAAAAGCCGCACCCACCCAGTTCCCTTACTTGAGTCACTGTTCAGAAAGATAATGCTTGAAGTTGTACCTGTTGAATTTTACCCTGAATAAGTTTCAGGTCATTTCTCACATTTGTCAGCTAATACTGAGTTCTTATTGTCTTTGCTGTCCTTCACAGCCTGCAGTAATGTGCAAGTTTAATAAGGTGCTCAGAGGTGTTAATTATCCAGGCTGGTAACTGAAGGAATTGAAAAGATCTGGCATCAGAATGGACCCCTGCAAAAATCCCTTCCATATGTCCTTCCATCTTGACAACCACTGATAATTAGAACCTGAGGTACCATTACTGCAGTTTTGCACTTCCCATTCTTATATTCTCAAGAAGGGGTCAGGACATCGAGTATTAAAACCCTACCTCAAGCCAACACACATGACATCTGCCACTTCTCACTTGATGCCTAAGAATTTGTGCCATTCCAGGACACCAGACTGGTTTGTGTTCCTGATGGGTTCACAGTGTGTGTTCTTCATCCCCCTGTCCTACTCTAGGTGCATACAAATGCCTTGTTTAATGAGTCATTCCAGAATGTTTCTGGGAATTGAGAAGGACTTTAAATTAGGATTGAAGAAGTATCTGACAAAGCATAAACAAGATCAATTTGGGTGAGCGCTATAAAACCAATAAGGTAGGAAGAAGGGTTATAATAAGGACAAGAAGGAGGTCGATCTACTGAACACTTTAGACTTGAATCCCTGAAGCTGGTAAATGAGTGAATGTGGAGCTACTCCCCTTCTCAGTAAGGTGGGCTCTTTCCTGCCCTGCTCATGGCACCTAGCCCATCAGTTAAGGCAACTAAACCCAAAGCCCTTTTGGCAATATCAACTGTGCATACATATGCACATGCATATCAACATGCACTTATCTCCAGCTGCTCCTCTGTGAACTGTAGTTCAGGGTCCTGGAGCCAAGAACACATCAAAGCCCCTGAGCCCTTCACCCATCCAGCTAGAGCCTCTTATCCAGTTTTGATCCCACCAAAACACATCTATGACCATTCATGGCAGCATCACTGATGTCCACAGGGATGGAGAGGGCCACTGGGATGGGTGACTATGGCAATGCCTCAGTAACATCTCTGGTAAAGGCTCTTGGAAAACAGCCTGGCTCTCCTGATATCACAGCTTGGCTGCTGGATCCATAGAATGGGATGGGTTGGTTGAGACCTTAAAGTTCATCCAGTTCCAACCCCCTGCCACGGGCAGGGACACCTTCCACTAGAGCAGGTTGCTCCAACCCCTTTTCAGCCTGGCCTCAAACACTGCCAGGGATGGGGCAGCCACAGCTTCTCTGGGCACCCTCACAGGGAAGAACTTCTGCCTTATATCCAACCTAGATCTCCCCTGTTTCATTTTGAACCCATCACCCCTTGTCCTATCGCTACAGTCCCTGACGAAGAATCCCTCTCCAGCAGCACACCCCCTCTGCAGCACTCTCCTTGGAAGCCTCTGTCCTTTACAGCTGAGCTGAAGCTAAGCTTTGGCTTCAATGGGCTAAGTAGCGACTCTAGAGAGGCGTAAGGAGGGAAAGCGTTTTATCTAATAGCGAGGAACTGATTTTCAAGCAGCTCGAATTCTACTCAAGGGTACTGAATGTTCTCGGCCTCCCCCTTATGGGCGAAAGCAGCATTGCTGGAGGCTCTCTTCAGCGTCTCCCGGGTCCACAGAAGGTGGGGGTGGTTATAGGAATTGCTCAAGGAAGCCGGTAAAGCTTTAAAGTGAATAACCTCGACCTTTTGTTTGCACGCCTAGCACTAAAAATCCTTTATATTTCTAAAAGACACTACAGCCCGATTGCTTTTGAATTGAAGCAGCAAAGAACGAGACAGATCCAGACACCATGGTTGGTAAATCAACCCTGTCCTTCCTGCTCTGTCCTGTCCTCACAGGACATGGGCAGGCCTTTTGCCCTCTCTTGCTCTTGTGTCACTGAACGCTGCTCACTCACAGAGTTGCCAAACCCTCCACATCCCTCCCAAGTGCCCAGGAGAAGCTGCTTTCTGCCTATTCATCAGCTGCTTCTCCTCAGCATGAGACCTATCCCACCCCATGAGGGCTCAGGATACGTCTCCACCAGTTTCTCCCAGCTGTTCCCCATTAGCTGTTGTCTCCCCTCCACCCATGACATGGCCAACAACAGCCCAGCCCAGAAACCAGGTGGGCTGTGATTATCTGACTCTATAGAAACAGCAGTAATAGGCACTCCATGCCCTGCAGTGTCACCACCACAGTCTGATCTTCAGCTGTACTGTTGGCCATGGCTCTTCCCAATCCCTACATGGACCTCTCTGAGCTCACACATGCCCCAGCACCCACCAGCTCGCTGTGGTGACTGATTGTGCAGCTCAACAGCCATCTCAACCTCAGGCAGGCTACACTAGGGAGGACACCACAGCCAACAGTGCATGGGCAATGCCTGTCCCACTGCTCTGGAGTGGGGCAAGTAGGGCAGACCCAGGGGCTGCAGCCAGATCCAATCGAGAGCCCAGGTCACCAGCCAAATTCATGGAGACAAGGCAAGCCTGGGGTCAAGCTGGGAAGTCAACCTATGGGTTAGGATCAGGCCCGGTGAGGGTGAGCATCATTAGACACAGCTCCGAGATGGCTGGTGAGATCCATGGTGATATGGCAGCTCTAAGGTCAAGCTGGGAAGTCAGCCCATGGGTCAAGGACTGGATCAACAGGCTTCATGGTCTGCTGATCACTCCTGCCTCAGCTCAGGAGAGGCTGCAGGGCCCTTCTCAAGGGGTTTGGCTTTTGCATAACCACTTGCTAGTTTTACTGCACAAGTTTGTTGGTGTGCATTCACTGAGGCAAGGATCTAATTCTCTTTCACGCACATGAGTTATAGCAGAAACATGCCAAAGTTGCTGTGAAGGCATGGCTGGAGGTCTCTAGTCCAACAGCCCAACTGAAGCAAGATTGCCACCACATCAGATCAGGCGGGCCATGGCTTTATCTAGATAGTTTTGCTGGAAATCCCCAAGGATGGGGATCACGCAGCCTGGCTGTGTCAGCTACTGCATGCTGCACCACCCTCCTATTGCATTGCCTAGGGAAAACCTTCCAAGCTACCATTTGTGCTCAGTGCCCCTTGATACATCGTCTGATGCCAGCAAGGAGAACACGCCTCTGTGCTCTCTGCAGCC
>NW_009920313.1:0-15632 GCF_000696875.1 Nestor notabilis | reverse complement strand
TGCCTCCCCAGTGCTTTGCATGGTTACCAGCGTTAAGGACAGTTAGTTATAGTCCTGCTTAACAGGTTTTGAAGGAGAGCATCATTTGTAGGTAAAAGTTGTGGTGGCCAGAGACCCATCTTCCCAGCCACATTTTGGTGCAGTTTACACGACCTTTTATACTGGAGACCTTGAGGTAATCCTGCCTCCGCCCGCAGTCTGCCCACCATGGACGTTTTTAGTCACGATAGCAGGCCTGTTGGAAGGTGAATTACGGAAGCTCAACTTACCCGTGTTCTGTTCACTTGACTTTGAGTTTACATTTATTCACACAGACCGAGATGACCCAAAACATAACTCCTATCCTAGTGAAGCTCTTGTGGTATGTCAGTAGTCTAATGACCACAAATTCCCTCATACTCAGAATATTTAGCACTATTGGGTATTAAAAAGCTCTTCTTTGACGAAGATCAGCCTTACCAGCTGCCAAAAAGATGAATCCTGGCTGCAGAAATCCTCTTTCTAATTTCCACAGACTAATGAACATAAACTTGTCTTGACAAGATCCCCAGCAGGTCTGCGGGGCAGCCAAGCAGCTGAGTGCAGAAGATGAATACCTCAATACCTTGCAGAAGGTGTTTTTTCTCTCCTATATATTCACAGAACTTCCACTTAAAACAAAGCAACATGTGGAAAAAACTTAAGAGCCAACACAAACTGTCCTATGATACTTTCTTGCAGGCTCATTTCTCTGTTTTCCAGTTCTAAATAAAGAAGAGCAGTCCTTAATTGCTCATTTGTCATTTTCCTGCATTTGAGAGGCAATAATTGGTTTTGACAAGTATATTTGCTCAGTCTAACTTGCTAGTCTTTTTGGAGGTGTTTTTCTCAGATAAGTAGATTGGATTTTGTTGAAATCATTTGAGATGAAATAATTTACCCTTCAAAATTCAGCATCCTCCATATTTCTCATACCACACCGCACACATTATTTCTTACTGTGATTGACAGTACTGGTCTATTTTTCTCAGCTCAACACTAAATTCCAGGAAGCAGCCTGCTTGTATACCACCACGGCTTTAAAAACAGCAATCGCATCACACTTCTTAATGTCACTTTATAAATACATAAATATCTGAGAAATTAAAACTTAAGCATATTTCAGACCAGAGCAGAAAATGAGTATGAGCATAGCTAGCAACACATTGCTCAGAGGGAATTCAGTGATGCATCAGCCCAAATCTCCTTCTTCAGGATATTAAATCATTGATCAGGACAGAAACTGTGTTTCTGAACTACTGACATGAAAGGTGGAGTATTTCTCTTGGGAAACCTGCTCTTAACAGAGCCAGGATACTTAATGTGTTTCTTTACACATACTTTGTAATGTGTAATGTTGCGGGGGAGGGAGGTTTGAGACAGGAAGGAGATAAGATCACTGCACTCTGATATTTTTAATAGCAAACTTTTGTTTGTTTCTGCTTTTCTGCTCACACCAAAAAGGGGCTAAAGAGATCAGAGCACTGCTAAAGTGTCTGATTCTGCTCTGTCATGAAAACAAATTCAGCTCGCAGGGTGTGCCTTCAGTGATTATAAAACATACTGCACACATGGATTCAATGTAAACTGCAGGAGCAGTTTAGGATCACCGAAACTATTGAAGATGTTAATAATATATATAAAGTACCACTAAGGTTGGCAATATTTCAGTGGGGACTTTTAAAACTGAGGATTTGAAAGATTATTTTTTTAGTCTCTTTTGTTGTCCAAGTGAGAGGATTCCTACTAGCAGTATTTAAAATATCTTCTCCCTACCGATAATAATGTTTATGATTCCCTCCAGACTGCTCTTCAGAAGAATGACATAAACTAACTGTTCTTTGCCAAGACAAACAAACATCCTCACCCACTTCAATTGTGTTATGTTTTTCTTGCTTGTTCCAAAGCTGTATCGGGTTCATATCAGCTGTATAGTGCCAGTTACCTTGTAGCTTTATGATATCCACAATAATTTCTAATGCAATCTGAGTGTTCACGCATCACTTTATCTTGTGTCTTTCCTCCTGAAGCAGTCACTCAGGATTCTCTCTTTATTGCCTTGCATAGGCTTCAATCGTCACACTCATTCATTCTCAGTCTGATTTTTTTTCCCTTGACCAATGCCATCACAATCTCCCAGACTCATGCCATCAAATTCTGTGCAGTGCTTCTAAAAAGTGCTGCTCTCTCAGATCTGTAAGCTGATCTCTGAAGCTCTGATCCTGCACAGCACAGGTGTACAGGCCTGTCTGTGTAGTCACAAGGCTAAAAATGATGAGCAGAGCAGGGGGCATTGGAATCTGATCTTCCGTTAAGTGCTTGCTCATGGTTGCCAAGTCATTCCCATCCAGCAAGTGGGACTAGTGGGATACTCTTTGCTAACTAGATTTTTACTGTTTCCTTACCCTAATTTAATTCCTAATTTTGTGCTTGTGAGTACAAGGAACAGAGAAGCTTGAAGGTTAAATCTCACTTAGATGGATGACTGATCTGATGTGGGCCTACATAAAGAAATTCATAAAACTTGTTTTGAAGTGCAACTTTGAAGAATTAGATCTGTTTAAGTGGTTTGCAGTTGCTGGTGTCTTGAACACTGACCTTCATCAGTTGGTTTACTGCTCCAAATGAGCAGAGCTTCACCAGTGATCCCTTCTTTGTGTCAAATTTATACAAGCCATGTGAATGTTGTGGGAATAAAAACAGATAATGGTATGTTATCAGATTTATTATACAAGGTATCTATTTGAGGGTGACAACTTTGGGAAGGTACAGTCAGAAATACCTTATATATAGTAAAGCTTTATACCACCATTTTCTTTTGTTTTGCCAAGTGAAACATGAAGAAATTCTTTTTATTGAGGTTTTTGTGATGAGATTCCCAGCTCTCAGTTTGCAGAACTAGGATATCCAAAATGTCTTACTGAGCTTTTGAACTTGAGTTCTGAACACATTGAGGTTCAGCCTCCCTAATAATCTTGGGTGAGTCTTTCCCACCCAGTATTGTGGATATCACTTACATTGAATCATGTGCATTAAATTAAACTTTTTAAGTTTGGATTATGCTAAAATTATTCACTGAGCAATTAAAGGTCAGTTTTTAGCAGCAGGAAACTTTAGCGTGACTGATGCATGACAGGAAACGAGTGTTTCTCCTTTAAGATCAGATAACTAGCAAGTATTTTTAACCTTTGCTCTCAGTGTGTTAACTAGCAGTAAAGGATGGGATTTCTTGGACATCACTGTGTTCTGAGAATTACTGAAGCAAAACCACTAAACACTAAGCTTATAGTTACACCTGGTACAAAGAGGTCTCATGGGTTGGAGGAATCTGTTAGACACAGGGAATCAATAGATTGATCAGTCAACAGATGCAGTTTTGGCTTTCTTTACGTTCTGCTTGCTGAAGGGTTGGTGAGTACTAGAGTGTTAGGATATGACATATACAAGTGTGGAAAGCAGTAGTAACTTGCTGGGCCACCTGGTACATCTGCCAGGTCTCGCAGCTACTGAACTTCTTTCCCATTGTCAGACAGAAGAATCTGCTTAATCCGTGCTTGGGATGTTTGAAATGGTCTAGGAAAATGGCAGAGCTCTCCCTTACATGGCAGGATTTCAGCATGGGGGATCTTTTCTTTCCATAGGAGGGGTTTTAGCATTGCACATACATTCATTGTTTTGTCTCTCGTATCAGGAAGAAATAAGCACACTAAAATGTTCTGGCTTTACTAATGGAAAAAGAATCCATTCTCCAGAAAGTCCTGGCTCTTCTTATGAGGTCTTTCCTAACTTCCAGTTAGTAAACCTGTTGTAGTGACAAAGCTGCCTTATTTGAGTGAAATAAAGTTTCAATGACTCATCACAGTACTGCTAACTTTGATTCCATAAACCTTTTCCTTCAAACTCCGGTTTCTGCAGCAGTTCCAAAAACTGGAAGGCAGATGGAGCTCCTGCATGCCGAGTGCTAACATACCAGTATTTACAGACATCAGCCACTTTTGGCTTAAGTATTTTCATTTTTAGTTTATTCGTCATTGTTGTTAAACTTCAACTGACTCATTTTTCAGTGACACAGTGATGCTAATGAAAAAGCTAATTTTAAAGAAAGTTACTTGTACTGCCCAGTATGGTTCAAATCAGCATTGTTCAAAAAAGCTTTTAAAACAGTCTATCGCTGATTTGGGCTGAAATCATTTTTTGAGGGAAATTTCCTGGCAATCACATTGATTATGTTGTGGAATAGATTTCCTAGGAAATAATGGAAAGCACTAGTAACTTGGACAAACTGCTGTTTGAATGGAACAACCCTAACAGAGAGTGAGCGGTGGATTTTGGCCCTGATCATGCAGTTTGTGCTCATTCTAAATTCCCAGTGATGTAATTAATCTCAGTGGAAAAAGAACAATGTCTCACTGACTGCCCCAGAAACCAAATTCCTCTGTTAATGTGCTCAGCACATATAACAATAGGCAGAACCAACATTTCTGCCTCTGCTCCATCAGGCAATCTCAATATGGGATCACCACAAAGGACGCAGCCAGCTCCCCATGGCTTATTCAGTTGTTAGTCCTTCTTTAATGACTGCTGAAGGTGAATGAAGCTGACACAGAGATATTTTGTGTTACCTCTTATTGACAAGATAATGAAGGCTTTTAAATTAATTTCAAATCCGTTAATGAATAAAATTTTGTTTATCTTTTTGAATTCACTTCATGAAACTCCTTGAATTTGACTGATGTAATTCAAATAAAACCAGTTTTGCTTCACTTTATACCAGAAAATTAGTAAAACTTAAATAGGAAATTTAGACAGTACATGGATGTTTATTAATTTCAGGCTGCAAATGGCATGAAATGCTCTTTGGTCTATTTTTATATGACCTCAATAGTATTATTTTTTACTACCGCCCTCTGTTGTCATTGAGGCTGTATGAGGGTTATTCCTCCATCTTTCTTTCTGGCCCAAGATCTCGTTTCTTTTCATCTTCACTTCCATTCAGTTCAAACCACAGATTTTCTGAGTTTGTTATAATTGTCAAAAGTATTCCCAGTGATTCATTGGATTCATCAGACCAAAAGTTGTTATTCATTCACCTGAAAACAGTGGATTTAAGCTTATTCTGAAGCTGGTCCTACTTCCAGATACCAAACTTACTCTAATTCTTTAAGGTGATTATTGATGCCTAATGTCATTTTCTTTCTCCTCTTTTAGCCATTTGTTTTTCTGAGGGAAAGTCCCACGGTCTTCTGTGTGTCAAAACAACATCGTATGTTGTAGAGAGACCCCATATGGTCAGTATATCTCCTTTGTTCCTATAAATTTACTTTAAAACTTCGATAAAATATGAAATCCTTTTACTCTTGGCCACACAGTTCCATAATTTTAGTACATTTAAGCTTTAAATGGAAGGGTGTTTTTTCATGACAATACGCATACTTGAAATAACATATTTTCATCTATTTATGAGATGCTTATGTTTCTTATGGAAAAGTTCCAGGTGAGGTTCCAAATACCTTCATTGTCTAAGAGTGACCATTTTTGTCATTTCATTCTGCCATTCATATCAGAGGGTTTTAACTCTGTGGTCTGTTACATTATGATAGAAATGAGGCAGGTGGTGAGCTATTTTTCATTCCAAGTGAATATAAATAGTGAAGAGGGGAAGTGTCATGTATACACAGCTCTTTGATTTATGCAAGCATATTGTGGAACCTGTTATAGTTAAGTCAGAATTTTCTGTTCCTGAGACTAGGGGGAAATTTGTTTTTAGAGAGCTTGAAGGGTTTCTCCTTTTCATGCAAACCATCCATCTGGTTACAGCTGGGGTCTGACCTTTCTTTCTGTTGAACACACCAGGAATAGCTTAAATATATGCCTGGATGTTGCACACGTTGGGGACAATTTCTTGGTTTTGAGAGCAAACCAGAAGAGTCACAGATATTTGTTTTCTTGTTATGCTCTGCGTATCCTTTCAGAAATTGTTCATGTGAATTCCTGAGCACTTTGTTACTGGGAAGTCTAACAGTCAAAATCTGAGCTTAAACAAGTAACAAGTCATGCCATAATTGGCCTTGAGGAGGCTCTTAGGTAGTGCAGTAGTGACTGCCTGGCTTATGTACTTAGTGTGAGTCCTTACCTTCTTCCTGGTTTTGTCCCATTTGCAGTACAATGTATATAAAGACCTTTCTAGATTATAAAATTGTGGCATAATACCAGCTGCCAGCTCCCATTTTCCTTGATGTAAGTAAGTAGTATTTTGGACAATATGGCATTGTGTCTGCCACCAGCTCTGCTCCTGGGGAACTATTCCAGACCATATGTCTGTAGTTTGGTAACATATTCTGCCTGACAAAAGGAGCTAATTTAGTCTCCATTCAAAATCAGAAATGGTGACTCAGAGTAACTTCAACTGGCTATAACTAGACTCTCACACTGAAACTATTTCTCCTTTTTTTACCAATAGCGTAGGAAAAAGAGTTATGTGCCTTTTACTATCCTCCAGGGATTAATACCCCATAATTCTGGACAGTGAAGTAATTAAAACCCTTTTAGTGACCTAGTGCTTTTAGCATTGAAGTCATGGGCAATGAGTTCCAGTTTGTTAAATATGCATTGACATACTTAGAACAGCTATTCTGTAGTGAGTGATGGCACCTTTTTAACAGTAATCTAGAGATAGCCCTACTAATACAGATTACCACAGAAGCACAGCTGCTACTTTACTATAATCCTTAAATTAATACTGGTTTCTTTCATAAAATAGAAGCCAGCCAGCCAACCACATACAAACCACAAAATTTGGCTACCATTGGCAATGTAAAGTGACTGCCTTTGCCTGGTGGAGACTGCTCAGATAAAGCTCAGTACCTGTTTAAAACCAGATTGCTAATGCATTGCTTATGCTAACAGAAGTGCAAAGAATGCATATAGCTTAGATGAAACCTGGTTTGGTTTAGATTTTGTCGCTGTTTTAGACCATATCCATTATCTTCTAACAAACAGCTATGTTTTTTTGTGGGGACAGAGGGTTGTTCGGGGATTTTGGGGGTGGTTTTTTGTTTTTTAAATTTGAAAGAATTTTCCTTTCAACTTGAGATATGCCGTGTGATGAGAAATAGATCAGTCTCAATTTGGAAAACAGGTGGATAAATGCACTACGTAATGGTCTCTACTTTATATCAGTCTAAATAGTCTTAATATACCCATCAATAAGAGGAGAAAGAGGGGAAAGTGATAACGTGTTGTGGTACTACGAAATGGAGAAGCCTGCTTCCATGGAAGATTTATGTGGGACAATATGCCAGCATTTAACAGCATATGTCAAGTTTGTATGGGTTGATGACAGGATAAGTTGTATTTTGCTGAAGAGGGGCTCAGCTCTCAATGACTTGGCCACCCCTGATGCAGAGAAAACTGTCAGTGAAGCAAACTGTCAGAGAAATACAGGGTGAATGGCAAATCCTTGGTGTTTGAAAAATATTCAATCCTTTTCCTTCAGTTCCTTAAGGGAAGGACTGTACTGAAACAATATGAAACAACTACTAAAGATGCTATCCCTTGCTGAAAGACAAAGTCAAGTATCAATGCACAACAGCAATGTTGAGAGATACGAGCAAAGTTAAACAGATACAAGCAGCACAACGTAAGTGCTTAGGTGAGTCTCTGTTCTGACCTCTGTTGTGAACTGTTTGAGTTTGTTCAATACTTACAGAAGGTGTAGTATGTAAAGGGGCATTTCCTTTTTCACAAAACATGGAAGTTATCACAGACAGAAGCACCATCTTTCAAAGAACTAGTGATCATAGAATCCTAGAATGGTTTGTGTTGGAAGAGACCTTGAAGCTCATCCAGTTCCCACCCCTCTGCCACAGGCAGGGACACCTTCCACTAGAGCAGGTTGCTCAAAGCCCCATCCAGCCGGGCCTTGAACACTGCCAGGGATGGAGCAGCCACAGCTTCTCTGGGCACCCTGTGCCAGGGTCTCACCACCCTCATAGGAAAGATTTTTTTCTCTAATCTCTCATTTAAATTTTTCGTCTTCCAGTTTAAAGCCATTCCCCCTTGTACTATTGCTACATGCCCTTGTAAAAGGTCCCTCTCCAGATTTCTTGGCAGCCCTCTTTAGGTATTGAAGACTGCTCTAAGGTCTCCCTGGAACCTTCAGTTCTCCAAGCTGAACAATCCCAGCAGGCTTGGGTACAACTCCTCCTCCATATCTAATCCTCCCTGTAAAGGCAGGAGGGAACCCATAGCCAGTGTGGTGATCAAAGCTTGGGCTCCAGGCTGGCATATCAATATATATAAACCCTGGGTTAGAACTGTATCACGTCTGGGACTGCACTGATTCTCCAGTGGGGCACTAGTGAGAAACATTTTAAAATGGCACATGATCCAAAGGCAAACTTACAAGTGCAACTGATACAATTAGCAATGTTTGATGACTGCAATAGCATATAAATTCTGGCTACAGATCACTATTCAGCTTTTTTTTCCTAGTAAACTGCAACCATACATGCAAATTGTCCACTTGAGATTTTTTAAGTGCTTTAATTTCCTGGAGCTGTTTACAAATCTGAGAGACCACAGAGAAAACTTCCTTAAAAGGATAAGAAAAGCCACTGCTCTTACTGCAGCCAGAAAACTTCCTACAGTTATATTGTCCTTCTATTGTCAGGCTGATTAAAGAAAGAGGGTGAAAAAATAAAAAGATGTTTTTGGACTACACCCTGAAAGCACAGAAATCCCATGAACAGCCATTCCCAGAGGTGAGAACTTTCTGCAAAGACTTCTATTGTCAATTCCAAAAGACCATCAGTTATAGATGATATTAAAAGGAATGTGCTGACTTTCTTACTTAACATTGCTGATGATCACACAAGTAAAGCAGCTCTCAGAACATTCTGGGCTTGTGAAATTGTAATTGAATTGCATCAATAGCAAATTGATAGTGGGCAGTGAGGTAGAATATGTTAGTAATTTCATCCATTCTAAATTTCAGTTCATTTCAAAAGAAGTTTTCCTGCTTACATATGCTTGTAGTGGCTGTCTGATCTGCATGCAAAAAAGGCATAGATGTCCCTTCCAAGGGTACTTACCAATGTTCTCATGTTATCACTATGACTATTTTTATTAGGCTTCCTAATATTCCAAAGACATACAGACCACAAATAATCATCTTCCCTGAGCCTTTAGAAGATAAGTACGTTTTCTCCCACTTCCAAGTTTTACAGGCTGTACCGGGTAACTGCTCATACTGGTTTAGGTGACTGCCAAAACAGCTCTATCAGACAAATTCTCTTTTTTTTTCCCCTCACAACTATTCCAGATGCACAGTCAATTTGGAGAGGGGAAATCAATGGATGACAGTCTTGTAGTAATTTTCTGCTATGCTGGTGTGCAAAATGATGATAACCTGAGCCAGCCCAGCCTCACCAGGGTGGCCAGTGTCAGCTGGTGTCAGACTTTCATAACACTTCTCCCCAGCACTGAAAAGCATTTGAGACATTTGCCTTTTGTTTATAGCCCTTTCCATAAATGATATGAATCTGAAGTAGCTTGCAAGGCAGAGAACTTCAGTGTAAACCTTTCAAGGTTGATACCACAAACAGAACTGCGCACAGGCAGCCTTGTTTGGAATTGTTTCCCTCTTTGTATTTCAATGCTTGAGCCCTTTCCAGGCTGTGTTTTCTAAAGAGCATTTGGATAGAGTCTGCACAACACAGCAGGCATCAGGCAGACAGACATGTCTTTAACTCTGCTGTTCTTCCCCAGGTTGCAGTTGTCACAGTTCTGTTCAAGGCTAATTGTACTGAATTTCAATAGATCTGGGCCATGTTCAGTTATTTTGGAATCAGTTCTATTTGCTGTAAGGTTTCCCAATTTATGTTTCATGCTTATATATGTCAGCCCTCATGCTATGCAAAACACATTAGTACTTCCCTTACAATTTATTATATAAATTATGATATACAACTTTATGGCATCTTTGATATGAAGACCTAAAAATGTTTCAAAAGCGCTACTAAGTGCCTCATTAAGACTGTTGGATTTTTTTAACTCATTTGAGAGATGATTAAACTGGGTTTCAGAATATTCATGCCATTTTGCTAAAAAATCCCTTGTAAGTTTTAAGTGAGGATTTGGAAACAGAACCAAAATTCTTATTCACGTTTCTGTCCAGAAAGATCATTGTATGATATTAGTCTGAGGCAATGATCAGAGGTTCAACATGGATCATGTTCAATGCCATTGTTTTTCAACATTTAATTGCTACCATCAGAAGTCAAGCAGGAAAAATATAAATTCATTTTCATGAGAGAACCAGCTATAACGAATTACTTGTCACTCAATAAAATACATATTTAAACCAACAAGAGTATAGAGTTTACATAGGAAGTGTTCATATCATCTCCAAATCAAACCAGCTCAGTGGTTTCAACACTATGGCAGCTGCACTTTCAGTGTATGTATTTTACATGTTTACGTAATAAAATATTATCCTAGTCTTCAAGCCCTATATGTGCATTCACAATTCAATTATATAGGTATGTTGTTGAAAAAATCAGATGTAAACATACATTTTTGCTTTACTGAAGAGGAAATAATGTGTTTTAACAAAGCCCTGCTGTCTATCACTAGGATTTTAGTTCAGAGATGTTCAATGTCCCAATCAGTCAAACTGAATTTAATTTAGACATCTAACTCCCTCAGGCCAGGTTGGAAAATGTCAGCCTAAAATAGCATGTGCTTGAGTACAACAAACTAGAAAGGCACTTCTGATGTATATATTTGCATGTACAAACAAATGTCACAGAGTATATCAGAGTAGCAACTAACCCCTTCTTCACAGAGCTGAATTGCCACTCACAGCATTAAGATAATGATAAGGAGCTGTAGGAGTAATATTTCCTTCTACTTCCATAGCACCTGAATAAAATGAGAGAAAGAGCTCCTTAACTTCAGCAGGTAGTGAGTAGTGATCATAGGAAAGATTAAAATAGCTGCCTCTGAGGTACCAGTTACAGACTGGCCCAAATGCCAAGGGTTTAGAAAGTGAGCTAATGCTCTAAACAAGACTCTACATATTGGGTAACTTATGAGTCAAGAACAGAATTTAATGCTAGTCAGTAACAAACACAGAAAGCAGCACCAATTCAATTACCTGCTTTTGAACAGGACCAAGGTAGATGTTTCTTCACTTCATTTTCAGTTAGAAAAATAGGATATCAAGTGCACATGTAGAAATAATTTAATTGTGTTTGTAAATCAAAAGTAACTCCAGAATTTACACAAACTTTTTCAAAATTAACGGAATTAGTCATTACCTCTCTGCTGTGCGAAACCTTCCCTGGAAGCAAATGAAAAGCTTGTCTAAAGTATGCTGAAAGGTAAATGAAACATTTAACATACCACAGAAAACATATCCACAGTTTTGAGGGCACAGGGGGACAGCACAGCAGAAAGGAAAAATCCCAAAGCATGTTCATTAGTGGGGCAGTTGTTGAGAGAAAACCTAAAGAATCTATATGGGAAATGTGTTCGATTCTTTTGCTTAATAGAAGGAAATCAATAACTCCGTGGGGTTTTTTTTCATCCTCAGCTCATTTTTAAGAAGCATGGCAAAAACATTCTGAGATAAAGAATTGTGCATTATCACCTTGAACTAATAATTCAGCATTCAGAAACCCTTAAATTCTTAAATAATCCTTCTTCCTCTATGTATTTATGCAGTTATTAAAAACTAAACCTTTGAACTTCCTTTTTTTCTACTGCAATAGTTAATTCACAACATTTATACTGAAGAACAGTGAATTGCTTTATTTTTCAGTTATAAAGAGCTACAATATGTTTCAGTCAAATTCCTAGCAAAGCTGGTTGTAAACAACATTTGAATTAACAATTCAAGTATTAAAGTCAAAGAAAATTCAAGCAATTCAAAATAAAATTAGAAAATAGATTACTGGAATTGGATTCATAATTTTTTAATGAGTTTGTTGAAAATAGATCTGAAAAAAACCCTCTTATTAAAATGTATTCTGTGATATTTTTATAGAATTCAAGAAACTGAATTTAGTTTATTTTTAGGTGGATGGTCGATCCTTCAGAATGCGTTCAAGGAAGCTGAAGGCAATATGGAAAATAATGCTTTAAAGCTGAGGACTATTCATGTCTGTTTCTTACAGCCTCAAAACAAAAACTGCCAAGATCATTACAACAGCATGCCCATCATTGCTTGATATAGTTTACCAGTAGCTGTGAGTATCTAGATAGTATTTTTTTGCTATGGTCTTCCCATAGACTACTGTAATCTTCTACTCAGATTATTGTAAGTAGCAAAAAAGAAAGAAGAAACAAAGAAATAGATAAACATAAGTGATAATTTGGCCTTCTCCCTCCCACTGAATTAGTTCAATTGCATAACTTGTACTGACATCAGGTTATGATTAAGAATTTTATTTGCAGTGCCTTGATACCACTTTGCTCATATATTGATGCTGTTAGGAAACTGATGTGCTGATGGAAGTAGAAGGCAGTTGGCTACATCAGGCTTACTGTCTATTGCCATGAACAAGAGGAGGCTCTTGAATACATTGTGCCAATTTTCAACGTGCTGGGAAAGCCCTTTCACAGTGGAAAATTTCACAGCTATACATTTGCTTTGTTAGCCACAATTTGCTGCTTCTATTGTTACCAACAGAGACCTTACTTGAATTCTTTCACATTCTGTATTTTGCAAATATTAGCACAAGGAATCAACAGGATTTATGGACAAAAGTTCTACAAACATTTGGATTACATTTAAGAAGAATAATTACAGTACCAAACTAAAACTCATGGGAAACAATGACAAACTCCCCACTCTATCTAGGCAGCATACAGAAAAGATTTGGGTTTGTAATAAGTAGGATTTATTTTCATCTTCTTTCATAAGAAAAATTAGCTTATGTAAGAGTTGATTCCCCCCCTCCTCCTGATCACCAGTTCTTGAATGCTTTGGTCACTGCTTCTCTCAGAGAGAGCAACTGTGCTGCTGAAAGAAGGGCCAGGAATTAGAATGACCACACACAGGGATCTTAGCCCAGAAGTAACCAAGACAGAGGGGCGCCTGGAAGTGACAGAGTGAGTAAAAGTGCACACAAATACAACACACATGAAACCTAAGCAGGTACAACCTTTAGCTGAAGAGTTGGCAGTGTAATAAAGATGCTTTTCAGATAGGCAATTTATACTTTGGCAGATCTTATTCTGGCTGACTTTTTGTAATGAACCAGGGTTCTTCATCTCAGCAACAGGAACTTGGCTCATCCAAATCATCCACAGAACTAGGGAAGTGCGAAAGCAAGCAGTGAAGATATATCCCATATTTGTAGTTGCCGCTGACTGATTCTGCTGGAGAATCTGATGCTGGCAACTGCACTCCATAGCTCATGGAAAAAGTTACGCTTTTCAGCTCTGCTATGTAATATTAATCTGTAGCTAACTTAATTCTTATCCTGTCAGCACTTCTGAAAACTTTGCTGTGGTGGGAGGCAGGCACTCTTCTCCATAAGAGACACTGGATTTATCATGAACTCTGCTAACTTCCCTCCTTCCCCTGCTTGATTCATTGTGGCAACAGGCAAACGTCAGAACATTGGTGTATAGGCCTAAGAGACACCAGATTCCTGCCAGGGCAGCATAGAAGGCTGTTCACCTGCTCAGATCCAGAAATCACAGCCAGCTATGTGGTTGAAATAGAAATTTATCCATTACCTCTTTCACTCTAAGCCAACACTGACACTCATGTCTGAGCTGTAGAAGGTGAAGAAGTTGCACATGTCCCCTTCTGTTGTCCTTGATACAGCACTCGCTAATTGTTGGCAGGTAACTGGGGGCAATAATCTCAAGTGACAGAGCCCATCTGCCAGAGCCCTCCTACACTCTTGGGAATCTGGCTGGTGGTTCACAGGCACCGATATTGGGAGGTTCCCCCGCTCTGCTTTTGCCAGCAGGAAGTGTTTTATTTATGATACCACAAAATAATTGCTCTGTTTCAAGACAAAAGAGCAGGAGTCATCACTGTTTGCTGTCCAAAACCAATCTTCTCCATGTTATTCCCTGAAAACGAGTCCTAAAACAGAGTCACCAGGTTACACTGCTAGTAAGCGGAACATTTACTTCATGCAAGGGGTTTGGTCATCCCTTGCATGAAGTAAATGTTCCGCTTACTATTTACTTTAATGATGGGGGATCAGGGCCCAACTACCAGCCATTCTTTGCAAATCATACCACATTCAAATCATTGCTCAGAAACATGCTGCTGCTTCTGCCCTCAACTCCCCCAAACTGAAAGATATTTTTGCCAGGATAAGAGGGGGATCATTCAATGTATAAAATGGCCTGCTAGCAGCTGGTTTACATGAAACAATTTTACTATAATTTGGCAACTCAGTGGAGTGATTTTAGTAATTTTGGAAACTATGTACATTTCCAGAAAACAGAAAACTAATGTTTATTACAGAACATTATGGTTTTGTTCTGACAGAGAACTACCTCCACTTAGGAATGCTAATGCAAGTTTTACTTTCTGTTTTTCTCTAGTGTTAATGTACATTTAAAGTGAATTTCCATGCTTCAAATGAGGTTAATCTATTTTCAGCTACAAGTAAGCAAAACCATATTTGGTGTCCCACAAACAGCAGATCTCCAGTTTAGGTTTTATAACACCAGTTTAACCTATTGCTATGCTATTTACTGTTAATTGATTCATGGTGCAAAATAAGATGTAGAGTTAGTTGCTAAAGAAAAGGGCAAGAAATTAGCCTGCTTATCCTTCCCTCTTTGGCAAATTCAGTATTAAAAGTAACAACTGCTCTTACAAACATTTCCTAGAAAAAGTCAAAGCAACTTGTTGGATTTTATGAAAGTGCAGTCTTTTACTTTGTTTCAAAAGCATCAATAGCAGTCTAAGAGATATTATGGCTCACTTAATTTTTTAAGAAGAATACAGAACACTACAGTAATGATTTTTTTTCCACATTACATTGACCAGAAGCTGCTCTTTTCCTTCTGCAGGGCATTTCTATTACTCTGCATAGAAGTGTGTTGTTACTGGTTAATAGAATGAAGTTTATTAAACTTGACCAATTTCTAGAGAAAGATTTTTTTCAATGAAAGAATTGTGCAAACTGTTCCTTTTTAATAACTAATCTGATGCTGAGTAGCAACATCTAGCGAAAAGATGAAACTTGCAAAGCTGAATTCAAGCCAACAAAAGTTGCCCCATTCAGGATTCGAAAAGCAGAGTCTGTTAGCATAGGCTTTTTGTGGACTATATTAACTGTCCATTCTGCATTCTAACAGCAGCTGCAGGGGTAGTTTCCAGCATAGCTGTCTGGAAACCATTTCAATAGAAGTTTTTCCAGATGCAGGCCTGAGTGTGCCAAACAGTCTGGCTCTTCAGTATAAAAAGCAAATTGGAAGTTGGGACTATGGTGCTTTTGCAGTAAGCAGCTTTAATCAATGCTCAGCTCAAAGAATCTGCCTGCACTGAAAAATTAGAATGGTTCCACAGGGCTTCATTTGGAGAGTGATACAAAAACATGTCAAAGCCTTCTCTTCTCCTCCCTGCCCCTCCC
>NW_009920312.1:28425-33579 GCF_000696875.1 Nestor notabilis | reverse complement strand
GGGGGAAGGGGGGAGAGGGGTTTATTAGTAGATACACAGGCAATAGGAAGTCTTAAGAAACCCTCACCAATAATGAATCGTCTGAAGTGCTCAACATGTCCAATCTCCATTCTAGAGCAGCTGCTGTGTTTGGTTTTAAAGGTTCGGATCTACCCAGGAGAGGTATAAAGTCACCTGGGCAGGTGAATTGGAAAGTCAGGTGATTTTTTCAGATAACTGCCATTAAAAGGAAGTCTAGGTACCTCTTTAATGTCACTACTCGAACAAAATCCAGCAACAGCCTGCGTTGACTACTCATATGAATAACCCTGACAGCTTTAGGAAGGTAGATCTAGACGTACCCCCAGTGCAGAAGGTAAAGAACTCAAGCACAAGTGATTTGCCCAAAATGCTAAGCACAACAAGTGAGAAGAAGCACCTGGAACTGCTTCTCAGCATTATCACTTAGTCCAGTTGCTGCTACATTGCTACAGCCAAACATGGGGAATGCGTATCTGAAATAGCGTGTACTTGGTGCATGGCAGTGTCAACACACCTGAACAGCAAAGTCTGCTGTGCAACAGAGCAGGGCCTTCAAAATGCTACATTCTCCCTGCGTGGTGAATCTGTGTTGCCTGACACACACTGGCTCCTGCCAGTCACCTTTCCCACATGGGCCCACAGTCCATGGACCATAACTGATCTGGTGTAACTCAGTCCCATCTCTCTCCCTCCTGCCAACAACAGGGTACATTGCACTCAGGTCACAGATCAGCGGGGCCCATCTCGGATGCTGAAGCAGCAATTTGGCTTCACTGTGACTCCAGCGATTAATCCATAATTAGCACACAGTGACTCCCTTTTAAATTGTGCAATTCCAACCCTTCTGAGAAGAAGTTCAGTCAAAACAACTCCCTTTGAAAACTGTGAATGGCCCCATTTCCATATAGTTGTGACACTGCATCAGACACAGCTTTGTCTGAAGGGAGAGAGCCCAAGGCAGGACTCCTCTGGTCCAGGAAAAGGCCACTGTACCTATCACTAACCTTGCTAAACCATCCTGCCTGCTTCCCATGGATAGGCAGGAGACAGGTAAGCTTCTCATTACATCTGAGGAAAATGCAAAGTGTACTGAGATGCTTGACTAGTGAGACTGGCTGAAGGCAACGTTATTTTCCATTCAGTTCCTATGGACAGGCTGATGATTGATGATCAGAGACCACCAACTCATTCACTGGTTTCATTACCCTTGGTAAGACAGAAATGCAAATGCTTGAGATATTTTCCTCCACACGGGTAACTGCCTCTCCAAACTTCAACTTCTTGACGGCTTCATCCCTAAACTGCTGCTTCTTCTGCACTTCTCTGATTGTTGGTGTTGATGATGGCATTTTCCCAGCAAGGAAACCTAACACCCCTTTTCCCTGGCTTCTGCAAACATCCCTTCTCTGTCTGACAGCAGCAAGCCAGAAACATTAAAGAGAGGATACCAAAAGCACTCACCAAACCTACCTCATTAGCCAAAGTAAACAACATTCAACATCACTTTGAAAGGCATTCAGGAGACTAAAGCAGCACCTTCTAGGCTGCATTACTTCAATGCTCCATCATCAAAGTAGTCTCTAACCTTACCAAGGTGGAGGTTGGGGGTGTCTGAGAAGAGCTGTAAAACCTTTGCCTTTCTGAAACTCAAAAGTAATTCACATTCCTCTAATTCTTTTTAGGTGAAAGATGAGTAATTCACAGCAGAACACCAGCCTTCAATAATCTAGCAGGTAACCATCTCTCAGACTCACATTTTGGAAATTATACTACAAAAAGATTTAGATGTTACATGCCAGAAGCATGGGTGGCTTCTTGAAAACTCGTTTAGGTGGGTATGTGGTCTGAGACAACAATGCAGCATGCTAGCTCAAGCCATCTGCAGCACACATCTGTAATGATGCTTGTTTTAAATAGCTTCTGTCCAGCAAGCTCCCATGCATGGCCTGGCACAGCAGGGTGATCTTGGTGATTTCCCAGAGTATTCCAAGATCAAAACATGCCCTATATCATTAGCCACCAACCTATGCTGGGCCTCCTGCTCAGTGGCAAAGGCACACCTTCTGCCACCATGGAAACAACACCATTCTCTGCATCGTCCACCTCTAAAAAAGCCCTGGTAAATTGGTGAGGACAAGGTTGCGCCAGGAGAACAGAGCACATGGCCAGGCAGGGGTGCTATTGCCCCTAACACAACGAGAGGGTAGGTGTTCAGCTCAGCCACTTCTTTTGCAGAGAGGCAAGGATACCCTAAGGAGGGTCTAGGGTGAAAATGCAAATGGGGACAGCTTCTGACCTGGCCAAAGCTGAGCGATTCTGCTCTGTTGTGTATTTCTCATTCATGAGCTGCCCTGAGCAAGGAACCCCTCGGTTTTGGATGGGATTTCTCCCTTCACCCAGAAGATGGCATAATTTGCTTAGTCTACAGTTGCTCTGGATGTGCTTGTCCACCCTGCCTTCTAACCAGAGAGAATGTGGTCTCATCTCACCTCACAGCAAAGCTAACCCTCCTCTGCCCTCTCCCAACCTGCAGGGACGAGCTTGGCCCTGCTGAGTGGACAGGGAGGTTAACAGGGAAAAACAGTGGACAGACAGTGTGTCCTGGACTCTCAACCATTAGGGCTTCTGGCCCTTGGTGTTGTGCATGTAAACAGACGGAAACCCACTGCTGTCTTTGCATCTCCCATCCACATGGATGTGCCAGGCTCCCCACCAGTAAGAGTGCTTTCACAGTGACAGGACACTGCTTAGGAAATGCAATTGGCCAGGATGGGATGCTATGAAATTTCCCAGAAGCAGAACTAATAAAGAAGGAAACAAGACTATTCAGCACATGTCAACTATCAATTCCCTCATAGTTCTACAAAAATGAAGCCAAATCAAAAACTAACAAAAAAATATACAATCCAGGAACATTTGCAAGTCAAAACAATCCAACTGTGATGTTGCTAGGAACCATAGTAACCTACCTTTATTTTAACCTCTTTCTTAGGTTACTTAGGCTGTTCTATCTGTTCAGCAGTTTTTCCTGGAAACACCTCAGCATACAGATTTAGAAGTCCTAGGTACCCATTTGCAAAGGCAGGGAAACATCAGTGGGGAACTAAAAGGAAGAGAGAGCTGCTGAATCATACAGCCATAAACAGCAGTGGTTAGCTAGCTGTTGGCTTCCAAAAGGTCAAAATGCAGAGCAAGCCAGTGATTGCATCGGGCCTGTGTATTTATGGGCATAGAGCCAGCAGGTCGCTAGAAGCTGTGCCTCAGCCAAAGAACAGGAATAAGTGGTGGTTCATACATCATACATCAAATATATCAGTGCACCCCTCGCCCGAAGAAAACATACTTCAAGCCATCAGCCTTAGAATTCAAAACTTCACAGGAATAGAATCATAGAATCAATTAGGTTGGAAAAGACCTTTAAGAGGGATCCCTTTTAGGATACAGAGCTCACCTCATTGCAACATTGCTGCCGTCAATCACAATGGGTCGCAAGTAATCAGAAGAATCACTTTCACCCTCTCCAAGCCACTTTGACCCTGGTGTAGTGCTAGATGATCCACGGGCAACAAGTTTTAGCGTGGAAGGCTGAGCTTGGTTCTCCAGAGCTTGAGGTTTGCTCCCCATCCGAATCAGCTCTTTCAGCACATCATCCTCCAGGGCCTCCTGGCCCAGGTTCTCCAGCACTTTGCAGATGTCCTGCTTACCATAGCCCAGCTTGCAGAAGAAATCCAGCTTGCTTTGGTGCACCTCCACCCCTGCTGTAGAAACTTCTCCAGAGCATGGTGGCACTGGTTTGCTAGGAAGTGAACTGGCCAATGCCATCTTAGCAGGTTCCTTTAAACCCACGGCTCCTGTCTTCCCAGCCTTGTCCAATGGGCATCAGCTTTAAGGAGGGAAAGATCAGAAACAACAAAACACAGGTTTTAAGGAAGAATGTGCAATCTCAGTTGTTTGCCTAGTGTACAGCAAAGAGACTATCTGATCTCTGAAGAGACTCTCCAGTGTTCTCTCAGCATTAAAGCATCTTTCTGGTCCATTCTTGTTTATAAAGCACTGGAGTGTCCCGTGCAACGTTTGGCACGTTCCAGGAGTTATGTCAGACAGGTGTCATCCTACTTCATGAGCTATGCAGCCTGTCTGTACACAAACACACTGTATGCGTAGATGTGTTCTTCAGACTTATCTCACAGGAAGTGATACGAAGGACAATGTAACTGGGGATTTTCAGTGTGCTCAGTGTGGTTTGCCAGCCACCGATAAAGATCTGCTGAATGTTGTTGTATAGGCTCGGATGCCATGGTAATTGAGCAAGTGTAGCAAAATTCATTGAGTGAGTTAAGGAAACATGTTGTTTACGAAGTACCTGGGAACCCTGCGTTGTTTTTTATAGTTCTGTCTTTCCTAGTATGTGTCTGTGTGTGTACACACGGACAGACCTTACGAAATTCTGTCACTTATCTGTCCCCATGATGCCAGACTTACTCTTTTCCTGTTATTCACTGTTTCACTGAGGACTTTTCCATTCAGAGAAGCAGCTTGTTTTTGAAAGCCATCGGGGCAGTGGTTGGAAGCAGCAGTCTGAGAAACGCTTTCAATTTCACTTACATTTATAGTCTGATAATTCAGAAATGAGTGTGCAGAAGTAGCAGAAAGCTGCTTTAAGCTTCTCCAGAACTGCACTGTTTACATTTCTGGTCTAAACAGTAAATGAAGGTGACGGGCAGCATACACAGGCATACCCAGAGATGCTTCAGCTCAACAAGTGTGACAAGAGGAGGACAGACACGGTGACCACTCATCCATCACGCCAAAATTCTCTGGTCACTGTTGGCATGCTTGCACCAAAGCTTCTCTTGCCACATCTCTGCAGTTATTGGTGCTACCAATAACTGGAAGCTGTGGCTGGCTCAGCTACCCACATGAAGCACGTAAAGGTGGTTCTCTTCCTTTCACTAATTGTGGTCAGTAAATGATGCAGAATTAATTAACCAAACAACTAGCTCCATGACAAGCCCAGAGCCATGGCCACATTGCACCCACCGGCTCCCATTCCCAGCCCATCTGGCATGCTGAGGCATTAAGAGCTCCCTCCTCCCCCAGGCTCTGGAGAATAAATCTGCATTGGGTTCAGTT
>NW_009920312.1:0-28394 GCF_000696875.1 Nestor notabilis | reverse complement strand
CAGCAGGAAAACATGTAATTAGTTATAACCCCACCTTACACAACTTTGACCTTTACTTTTCTACGTAGCTTTATAACTCTCAGGTGTAAGTAGTGGTAAAAGTAGTGGTTATAGTCTAATTCATCATCTTGAATGATATTAAAGAACGATTTTTGCCGAGTCTTTCCACCAGGTCCAGGTGTCCCACAGGAATGTGTTTAAGCAGCACTTCCACTCCAGCTGCCTCAGACCACACACCACACCAGCTTAACTCAGAGGGGTCTGGGGCTCCTCAAAGCCCTCACCCTCTGTCCCAAGCAGGGACAGAGGCAACACAGCCCCAGCTGGACCTGGTATTGGCCAAGACAGAGTGGGTTTGGGTCTTCTCTAGACTACGCTGTGCACCAGGAGCACAGCAACTGCTCTCTGCCACGATAGCGTTCCCCCTCACACTGCAGGTCTGGGCCACCTCTTCTTCCTCCTCTGTCCCTGAGAATCACGCTGCAAACCACCTGAGTCCGCCAGCCCATTCGAGCCCCTCCATGAGTTGCCTCTCTGAAAGAAGATGGGCTGCTCTGCTTTCAGAAAACCAGCAATTTTTACTTTCACAAATCAGAGGTGCACACGGACTCTTCAAAACAAGACCCGTGATTTCATGTCCTGATGGCTGAGAAAAGATTCGCCTGTTTCTTCCCTGCTGCACTGGCCAAAACCAATCAAGCTGAGCCCCCCGAGTCTGAGCTGTGCACACAGGCAGCCCCGCACCTTACCTGACAGCTGCTCTTTCTGCGTCCCAGCAATATTGTCCCACCATTCATGAGCCAGAAGCTGGATTCAGAACAGTACCGGGCTCAAAAGGAAGTCATCAGCCCGTATTTAGAGGCTTTATGGCAAGGCTGATGTCAACTGAGAGCAAACAAGTGCAGTGAGCAGGTTAGAGCTCTACAGGAAGGTTTTACTTCCTCATTTGGCTGGCTGTGCTCTCATTTAACTGCACAGGTTGATAAACTCTCACTTCAGTTTTCAAAAGGAAAAAAAAAGAAAGAGATAAAAAAAGAGGTGGTTCCCAGCACATCTCAGATCTGTCACAGGCAAAGATTAGTCAAACCCACTCTGGCTGGGGTCCACAACAGTAGGCAGTAAGAAAAGGGCATACGAATTTGGGGGCAAGTGAAATTTGCTCTCCCGGGTTATTTCAGGCCCATTCCCAGCATCAGGCTCATTTCTGACCTTCAGAGTTGCATGAAAAAAAAATGTTTAAAGAGTCAACATTTTACTTAGCACCTGATATTGCAAAGCCTCATCAAGCACCTCCACACCTGAGGGACCCTGGGCTGGGAGACTGCAGTAGAACAGCAAAAGTGAGGCAAATGCACCTAACCTACAGCTGCCTTGGTCGAAAGACTACCTGAGACATGCAGCCTGTCCACAACGAAGACTGACAGGCATTTCCCAATAGAAAGCTGAGGTTTTCCTCTGCTTCTTCCTTACCTTGCTGCAAACAAACATGCCCCAAATACACTTTCAGGCAGCAGGAAGTGCTGGAGACTCAAGGAGGGGTTAACCTTTGGGACCTTTTGGATGCTGCAGGCAGCTCTGCCCAGAGCTCTGCCCTGCTGTGGAAGGAGAGCACCTCTGCACTGTTGCAAGGTGACACACCAGAGCAGGGCTGCCCCTTCCCAGACGGAAATTGCCCCCTACGTGCACACTTTGTGGGAGGAAGCAGGGTGGCCAAACACTCTGTAGTGGCATCCTCTTTAATCCGAAGAACGGCTGCTGATGGGCAAGCCTCGCCACCACTGCCTGGCTGTTCCCACTCGTGGTTATGTCTTTGCATTGTACCCAGAGTCCCGGGAACTCTCTGGGACCCAGGCTGCCCTCCTGCAGTGCCAGGCAGTCATGGGATGGAAGGGCAGCACACTGCCCCATCTAACCTGCCTCTGGCACAGAACTTCTGATCTACAAAGGTCTGGCCGGGCAGGTTAGTGGCTACAGCAACAGGAATGTGTTCCTAAGGTCACAACTGAAGAAACAAGTCAGCTTTCTGCTGCCTGGAACAGCTGCTATACAAGCAGAACTCACAGAGCCTTTGACTCCCTGGAGAAGAAGGGTCTTCTTTGCTCCATTTAAACTTGCAGAATGCCACACACCTCATCACAAGACCACCACAGGGCAATACTACTCAAAAAGAAAGAGAAACTTGCTGTGTTATTTATAATCCAGGAAGGCAACAGAGCAAAGCATATGACATTTCATAGTATCGTTTTAACTCCCACTTATCAGTAAAACTCTTTTTTTACTACATAAATATGAAGAAACAGTAGCTTATAAAAAGAAAGGAAAAGGAAATCAGATAGGAGAATTTTGCAGTCAGCTTTTATTTGTAAGAAATTACTAAACCTGTTGCTGTAAATAGCCATGAGCAAAAGACTTCAACATCATTCAAATCATAGTCAGCCAGGAAGACCCTTACCCAATTCCTGAAATCTGTTAAGAGTCTTTTTGCTAGTTGAGAGACAGGGAACCATGAGAAACAAAGCAGTATATTTCATTTTTCAGATGAAACCTTTCACTCACCAGCACAGACAAACATCTGAGACCCCAAGGCTGTGGTTTCAGTGTGCTGGGTTTGCCTGGGATAGAGTTAATTTTCCTCATAGTAGCTAGTATGGGGCTGTGTTTTGGATTTGTGCTGAAATAACACAGGGATGTTTTCATTACTGCTGAGCAGAGCTCACACAGAGCCAAGGCCTTTTCTGCCCTCTCACCACCCCACCAGTGAGCAGGCTGGGGGTGCACAAGAAGCTGGGAGGACACACAGCCAGCACAGCTGACCCCAACTGACCAAAGGGATGTCCCACATCACATGGTGTCATGCTCAGCATTTAAAAGCTGGGAGAAGAAGAAAGAACAGGGGAAGTTCAGAGTGATGGCATCTGTCTTCCCAAGTAACCATTACCCATGGTGGAGCCCTACTGCCCCAGGGATGGCTGAACGCTTGCCTGACAAGGAGAAATGGTGAATGAGGTCCTTGGTTTGCTTTGCTTGTGTGCACAGCTTTTGGTTTACCTACCAAACTGTCTTCACCTCAACTCATGAGTTTTCTCACATTTACTCTTCTGATTCTCTCCCCCACTCCCCAGGGAGTAGGTGCATGGGGCTTAGCTGCTGTCTGGACTTAAACCACAATGGTTCTTTTTGGTGCCCAACAAGGGGCCCAAAGGGTTAGAGATAACAACAGATTTGATTGGAATGTGCTAGATCGAATTTATAGCTTACTGCTGCTGAGCTATTGATGGACAGGCTCCTGTGCTTGCCACAAGCTGAAAAGCTTGGGCTTGTTTGCCTCACTGTATCCTAGAGCCTACTGCTCATTCCATGGCTGCTCTTTGCTTTCACCCCTAGCTGCACTACTGTGCTGCTGTTCCGGTAACAGCAGTGGTGATGCTCCTGGGCTGGTGGATGTTGCAGCTCCTGGAGCCTATAGAGAGGACCAAGCATGACTTTCCTGGAGGCTCCCTGTGCAAAACCAGTTTCCTGATGGTGTCAGACTTTCATACGGAAAAGACGTGCTCTTGAAACTGGTAGTGTGGAACACCACAGGTGTTTTGGGCTACACACCCCAGTGAGTATTTGCTTTGCTGAAGGAAACAGTCATTTATTGCATCAGCAGCGAGAAAAGCGTTATTACTGTCTTCCTCATTGGAAAAAGTAGCTGGGAAAATCAAACAAGTGTGGATGGCCATACTACAGTGAAAAATCTTCAGCCCTTAACCAGCAGGAGACAGTCAGGAGAAAGGACATGCTTAATCAAGTGCAGGTCTATTGCCAGGGATATTTCAAATAGTTCCTAGAACTAATACATTCCCCATCCTGCCTCAAGTGAGAATATTCTGCCTTCAGCAAGGCCTGGGTCAGACCCTCAAGCCGTACTGCAATTCAGCCTCCCTGCTCACTGAGAACAAGGCAGCACCATTACACAGGACAAGCTGTAATCCCAGTTTTAAATGCGATTTTTACACACTATTAGGCAAAGTCTAGATGCTTTCTGCCAGGGAAATTCTCTCCCTGTTGGAGACACTGGAAATTGACCCCCAAAATGTACATCCCAAACTTAAGTCTAGGTCCTGCTGGATCATTTATTGATGGGCAGCCCTGCACTCAGGCTGGTAAAGAGCTAGTATCTTTAGTAAAGAGATCTTTACATGCTTGACAAAATGACCCTCTTTTCTCCTGCTCTGAAACCATGCCACAGTAGTGAGCACTCCATCCAACCAGAGAACAGGGAGAACAGAGAAGATCTGATTTCAACAGCACAGCCAATGGCAACTTCTTTTACTTCTTGGAAAATGACAATCCCATTTTAAGATCTGAGGTAGCAGGATCCCAGCTTGGTTTTGCCTAAAATACCTGTTTTTCCTCTGCCGTCTATAAAAAAAGATACTGCTATTACTCAAGCGCTTTCCACTGGCTTTGTAATAAAAAGTACCTTTTACAGTCAGAAAGTCCCAAACAAGTTTCAATTTCAAAAGTTTACTGCTGTTCAGCTTAAGACTTCAGAAAGTTCTTGGAACTGTCTTTCAGCTTCAACGATTTATCATAAGCTTGGGAGACCTAAACCTTAATAGTTTGCTGATGACTTTTAACACAAGCTACTGTGTTTAACCAAAATGATACTGGCTTGCTCACATTCTATCAGTAACCAGCCCAAGAGTTTTCCACAAAAACGGTGCCCTGTAGCAAGTATTTACATGAATCTTACTGTAATTCAACACTTTTCCAAATTGCTTATACTACACCTATGATTGCTAGGACAGGTATTAACCATGCTCTAGGAAGCTTACAAACAAACCCCATAATCCTGTTGTCATACAAGTTTTATGTGAAAAAAAATCACACAGGAGGGCAAGATGAACAAAGAGCAGCAACAGATTCAGAAATACTTCTGAACCTCTTGAAAATTTTGCATGTCGCTTCTTAAATGTGCAGTTAATACGCTTGTCCAAATAACTAGTTTGGGGGGAGCTTCATTTCGTCGTCGTCGTTGAGTCATTGGTCTGGGGTTTTATTTAGCAAGTGGAAGGTAGCAGACACAGCTTTACCTAAAGAGTAAAGCTTCTTGGCAGCCTAGGACACGGGATACATGGCATGCTTTGGCATGAACACACTCATGTTCTTTGAGAAGCCATCAGCAAGAAGGCCGACAGCCATCGGGCAGAATACACACCAGGATGAATGCAGGTTTATCATGAATAGTTTTGGGGTAACTACTTACTGTGTTATCCATCCCAGAATACCAACCACTTATCCTTACAATCCTTACGCTACTTCTGTTGACTTGTGTGATATCCATGGGATTACAGAGAAATCTTTGTTGCAAAACCCTAGCCTCTTGCACTTGCCTTTAAGACCAGACCCAATTTATGTCATGGTATTGGTCAACTCCATCTCAAGTCTAGAGAGAGCTGCAGAGAACTAAAGGAACTGCAATGCATGACTACAAAAAGGTCTCCAACTTCCTCTTATCGACATAATACAACAGTTAACAGAGTCTACATTGTATTTTTAGGTTGTTACAGGTAAGGTAATCCAACAGAAAACTCCAAGGAGCTGGTTTATAAACCTTTAACCTCTGAACAGAGAGCCTAAAGCACGAAGAGTTCCTCTTCAAATAGGCCTCAGTTAAGTCCAAGTGAAGCAGCTGACGCTTCTGCTTCAGCATTTTCAATGTTATTCTCAACGTTATAAAGGAAGGTGGGGTTTTTAGTTCTGTTTTGGTTTTTAACCACCGCAAGCACCAAAGGTCAATACTGAAACTGAGACTGGAGTTAGCACTGACAAAATGGAAACAAGGATAGGGAAGTGTGAAGTCTCATTATAATAAAACAAGTGAAGTCTCCAGGCTCAAAGATAGTAAGAAGCCTTGTGCACTCCAATGCCTCTGGCAGGACAGGAAGAGCAGGAAATGTTTGCGGTTTGGGCTGACCATACAGGTCACTTGTCTCACTTCCTGAAGAACCACATGTACACAGCCGTAACTTCTGATGACAGCAGCAGTAAATCCCATCTAACTTAAAGTGCTCCACCATCTATGCGTGTAGCAGTGAACTGTGATCCCTCCACAGTGTTAGCAGAGCAGCCTAGAAATGTAGTCTTAAGTGGCAGTCCCTAATATTAAGTACTTGCCTCCAAATAGGGAGCTTTATGGGTCATTTAGTCACCTATCAGTATCACCTTATTTTTGAACATCCACACTTTGAAAGTTTCATTTTAAAAATATGAACAGGTAATTTTGTCTATTTGAAGATACTGCATATTTAAAAGCACTATGGCATATTGAAAATCAGAAACTTCAAATATTTTGGATATATTTAATTTTTAACCCTTTATTCTGAAGACTCTTTGGTTGCTAACACAAATTGACTTATTACTTCCATACACTCATCATATAAACTTCTAGTTCTTACACATTTACCTGTTGCAAGAAATAAAAAGCCATTTCTGCTGCAGAGAAGCGAGCACATTCACCTGAAATAGGGTGCTTGTTTCTAAACATCAAGAAGTTCTGTATGTCACACAGGTGGCTGGAGGCCAGCTGAAGCCTAGGAACGTCTTCTGAAACTCTTCACACTGTTAAGTCACTTTTACCATCTCTCCAACAAAAGGATCTCCCGTGTTTATCAAGAATCCCATCTTTTTCTCAGAGTGGAATCTTTTTTCTATGTCTGCTACAAAGCAGCAAGAACTCAGTTGCTTTACTATCTTCACATCCTTGTCGAATTTGCCAGTGTTTCTTGCATGTTAAAAACATGCTGTGGAAAGGAACTGAGGACAATACGAGACAGTGCAAACCTTCTTTCTTCAACAAAGCAAGAGCTAGAGAAAACCTACTGCCTTAGCAGCACCACCCCAGATACATCATACCCTGGCCTAGCACAGTCCTTTGGAAGTCTTCCTAGGCCCAGACTGAAAGAAGAAACCTTCCAGAGAAACAGAGAGCAGACTCCCAAGAACAGGCTTCCTACTGCCTATTACTCCTCTGGGGCAGCAGACCCTGCACTCTTGCTCAGCCTCTGCAAGGATGGCACAGGTCCCTGCAAGTCACCAACGGCTTACAAGGGTTTTGTCAGGAGGCAGTTATGAAAACCCTTCATTTCCAGTTCCATGCTTTGAAGCAGAGAAAAGTTAGAAAGATTCAGCAAAAGGCAGCTTCTAAGCCAAATACACTTAGTCTTTAACAAAGCAAAGACAGGGTAGAGGCCAGTGGAAAGCACATTCCTGTATGCAACATCCTCAGCACCCCTGCTCAGCTTGGGTCTGGATATTCTAGGCAACTGGCCTGGCCTGCTTTGTCAGAATCTTTTGCCACGGGGTAAAGAGCTGCTTTTGTTCCTTTACTACCGGTCTTCCCACAAAAGCATCTCAATCAGAAGTTCACTTTCTGCATACAGTCCAATCAAATGCTCCAGACAGGAACAGCTACCAGCCCACCAGGGCAGAGTAATGTGCAGCAACTTGCTGCCTTGAATTTTAGATTTAGTCTTTGTCCTGCAGATCACGTTCCAGTAATGGGTATCAAGCTGTAAAATCTTACTACCATCAGACACTACAGCAAGGAATACTGGAAAAAACAACAATCACAAAACAAAAAAGTTGAATTTATTCATCAAAGCAGGCTGCCTCTGAGCCATCACACATTCCATGGATGGGAAGGAAAGACAACTACTATTCCCCACATGTCCACTCCCCTTCTAACAATACAAATCTCTCCTCTTCCAGAGAGGAAGAGGAGGACATGTATTTTCTTAAACTGTATGCATACTGGCTAACACTGTTTAAATGGTGGGGAGAAAGTCTGACATTTAAGAGCCTGTTAACTTTCACTAAGACCCAAGCTCTGATAACATACTTGTGTTCCTCTGCAGATTAAGAGTTATTAACTGACTGACTTCTGCAACAAAACTTGAAAATTAATCCCATCTAGGTTTGGCAAATACAATGCAAGTTACACATTCCGCTTTTCTGCTAATTCTGCTAATGACTTACATTACCGCCCTTCCTCGTAACCTGCCTGACATCATAGCAGCTGGATTGCCCTGACACTGCAGAGTCCAGATCTTTAACAGTGACTAAAGATGAACAAGTACCAAGTGAACCTCAGTTCTGAGCGGCGTCCTCCCGCAATGCCACACAGCCAAGTGACCTGCGAACACGTGAGCAAGTGCAATTGCTTTAGCATGGTGCAGCACTTCCATGGCCCCTGCAATCAGCACAGCAGTATTTCAGTGCCTTTAACCACTGCTACACAGTGGTGTCAGAAAATACTGCTGATGGGACTAAGCCATGCAGAAGCATATACTTTTAAAGGAAGGAAATATGAGTGTTGAGTACAAATGGTACCTGTCCACCTTTTGGAAGGAGGGTGCACAGCACATTTCTGTCTCCTCAGATCTTCTATCACACTCATTATCATAGCATCTGAAAGTGCTGAAAGATAAATACAACCTCCTTGTAGAAAGGAGGTATGTCCTGCACATCTCTTCACTGTGGAGAAGCGCAATTCAGTTGTTAGTGCATGCTTACGTTTCCGAATAGCTTTAGACAACATTCTTTACTGGAGACTCAAACCATTCCACTAACGTGAAATACTTTATTGAAACCACCTTTCTGGCTTCAAGGCTTACTCCAACATAGAACTGTAAGGCCAAGCTGCCAACAGAAGGCAACTGCTTTTATCCAGTAACTGCACATCCATTTAAGAGAACGTTGGGAATGGTGGAAGGAAGCACATTTTAGTTCCCTCTCTCTTTTCCTTATGTTTCATCTGTACTTGGACCTCTCTTTGTCTTTTGATTTCTTAGGACTTCTGCTTCTGTCTGCTTTTTTGTCCCAGTCTCTTACTCGGAAGTCGTCTCTGTATTTGTCTTTCTGTTTGCTGTAAGAATAGTCTCTCTCCTGAGATCGGCTGCGGCTTCGATGCTTGTCTTTCTTCTCGCTCTTCATCTTCTCTCTACAGCGTTCTCCTTCATGCTTCCGATCAGAATCCTGTTAAAGGAATTGGACAGATATGCAAGTTACAGACAAAGGGGGAAAATATAGAAAGGCATGAAGAGAACTAGGAGTCAGGCAAGGTTGGTTCCTTACCTAAGGCTGGTACTTTCTGAAATACATTCACATCCACAATGATTTGAAAAAGGTAACACAAAAATATCCACTGTAACTAAATGAAGAAGATAAGTCTACAGCTTTTGTCAGCATTTATGGAAAAAAGCATGGCTGCTAAGCATGCTGCTACTTGTATTTCCTAAGGAGCTTTACTGAAAACCAGTTATATCAGAGATTCAACTCAGATGGATATTACCAAACGCTTCATAAGCATCACATGAGCTTCTAAGATAGATTTGGATTTTGACTTCTTATCTGAGCAATGCAAGTATTTCGATCATAGGTTTTGGTTCAAGCCACAGAGGCATTCCAGTGCTATGAAGATAGAGAACACTTTCTAAGACCTGCCTGTAATAACCCTTAATGGCCTAAATTCTAGGCTTCAGAAAAATGAACGACACCATTACAGAGAGCCACTACTTCACTTCCCTGCAGCTGGAAGTCCACAAGAAATGTCAGCATGGTGAATCCAATCCTTTTAAATGTACTGTCTAACAATAACACAAGGTGTAGAAGCTGAAATGGAAATAACAAAGTAATGAAAAAATCAGTTGTATTTTGCAGGCTGATGGGAATGACCCATACAGAAAACACATGGGGATATACTCATACACAGACATTGTAAACTCAAAGGGGTACAAGTCTATCTAATTTAAATGGCCTAAGAAGGAGAGACCAACAGTATGTACTACAAATGGTAATAGAGTTTGAGCACACACACAAAAACTCATGGAAAAAAAAAAATGCTGCAAGTTCATGTAGCCAAAACTGAGGAAATTTTGAATTTCCCAGGCTTTCTGCATGTTGTCACCAAGAATGTTGACTGGGTGGCTCAGCACACAGAATGTATTTGCTCTGGAGAGAAATGAAGTTTACTTAACAACGGGGGAATGGCTGTGAGTAGAACACCTGCTTTTCATGCTGCCCTAGGCAGACAGTATGAAACCAGTGCACCAGTGAATGAAGGAACAGTGGCCCAATTACTCAGACTGTGAAATGACACACTAGCAAGATTATGGCAATATGCTAGAATGACCATGTGGAGACACCAACACCCCTACAGGCCACAGCATCATAGCAGTTTTAAAAGTAAAAAGATAAAGACCACTTAAAAAGTTGCCATTTCATTTCAAGGAACTCTAAGGACTTTCTTAATACACAACATGGAGTTTTGCCATGTGAATTAACATTTTTAAGCACTACTAAAACCTAGTTTGTCCTTATTATTCAACCAAGATATACAGGGAAACAAAATACAAGAGGGAGCTTCAGAACCCTGAGGAAAAATACGTATACAACTTGCTATTAAGAACGTGGTAGGCACTTTTGTTTTGAAGGCACAACCACCTGGAAGTTTGGTATAAGGTGATGGTATCAGGACAGATACCATTTTATGGAATTTTAATAACACCACTGTTAAACACTGATCAGCATGAACTATGAAAATGTCTGCACTAAATTATACAGTATTTTTCTTCATTTCAGATACAACTTTCATTTTTGTGAATATGCACTCTTGACAGTAGCATTCACAACTGTATGGCTAAAACCTGGACTGCATGTACAGACAAGCTAACTTAATTTATTTCAAAGAATAGCAAAATACTCTACTCCAAGCAGAGCTTTTATCGAGAAAGACAGTGATCAGGATTGTTCCCAGAGCAAAAGACACCTTTCAGGATTGCACAGCTAATGCTGAAATACTAGGGTTACAAGGAGTAACATAACCCCCCCCCCGATCAACACACACATCACTAACCACAGATTTCACCCTTAGCAAGGTAACTGTCGTGGTTCAAGCCCAGCCGGCAACTTGGAACCACGCAGCCGCTCACTCACTCCCCCCCTTCTTCCTTCCTCCCCCCACTCCCAGAGGAATGGAGAGGAGAATCGAAGGAATGTAACTCCCACGGGTTGAGATAACAGCACTCCAGTAACTAAGGTATAATACAAACCACTACTGCTACCAATAACAATGATAAGAGGAATAACAAGGGGAGAGGACACAACCGCTCACCACCCGCCGACCGATACCCAGCCCGACCCGAGCAGCGATCTGGGCCTTCCGAGTAACTCCCCCCAGTTTCTATACTGGGCATGACGTGCTGTGGTATGGAATACCCCTTTGGCCAGTTTGGGTCAGGTGTCCTGCCTCTGCTTCCTCCTGGCTTCCCCTCCTCCCTGGCAGAGCATGAGACTGAGAAAGTCCTTGGTCAGAGTAAACATTACTTAGCAACAACTAAAAACATCGGTGTTATCAGCGTTGTTCCCAGACTGAAAGTCAAAAACACAGCACTGCACCAGCTACTAAGAAGGAGAAAAAATGACTGCTGTAGCTGAACCCAGGACAGTAACCAAGAATGTCTGGTACTGCTGGTCACTGCTTGCACTGGGCTTGGTGCACTGCTGCCTCCTAGGCAGTTTGTTGCTGAAGCTTCCTCCCAGCACATGGAGAAAGGAGAAAAGCGTAACAGCACTCAGCTGGAAAACCCAGCAAGTCAATGCTGCAGACAGGCTACTGGCCAAGTTAGGGCAGGGAACAGGTTAGCAAAGACTTGAAAGTAAAGACAAACAGCCCACATTGAATGTCATACAAAAGGGCAACTTGCTGAAAGGTTTAAAGAAAGTCATATGAGCATAGAGCCAGCTAAGCACAATGGCCTTCACAGAAACATTTAAGGTACAGGTGTTCAGGGCAAGTCTGAAAGTGCCACATGAAGGTCAACACAGTAGCTAATATGACCCCAGTGTAAATTAAAAGGATGTAGTAATTTGAATTAGTAGAATGAACTGCATCTTAGTCCCTGCCCCAACTGGTTACCGTTCCCCTTAAATAATATTTTACCCTTTTGAAGTCTTTGGCACAGGAAAAAAACCAATTTTTTAAACACTTGAAGTTACTAAAAATAATTGTATTTTGAAATCAAATTCTTTATGCCCTATCCAAGCCAGAAATATGCTGTTTTCCCACTGGCAGAGGAAGAATCTGAAGTTAAGATTTCTCAATCCAAGATCACAGCTTCTTATCGGTCAGTAAGTAAGTTATGATCACTCCAAACCTTAGCCCAGAACTGGGCTGGTGAACACACACAAGGAAGGAAATATTAAAAGATGGAAAGATACTTCTCTGGAAGTTCAGAGCTGCTTAGCCAGAAGCAGTAACTTGCCAAATAGTACCTGCAGGTAATGAAGTTAAGATTTCTCAATCCAAGATCACAGCTTCTTATCGGTCAGTAAGTAAGTTATGATCACTCCAAACCTTAGCCCAGAACTGGGCTGGTGAACACACACAAGGAAGGAAATATTAAAAGATGGAAAGATACTTCTCTGGAAGTTCAGAGCTGCTTAGCCAGAAGCAGTAACTTGCCAAATAGTACCTGCAGGTAAACCAGCTAGAAATGCCATGACCACAAAAGTAGAATAAATATACAACTTCTACATATATTAAACACACTAGTTAAAGGTTAAAAGGAACAAACAAATAGAGACAGCCTTTTTAGGAGGGAGATTTTGGTCAAACTCGACAATGAACAGAAAGAGCGTTCAATAAGCAGTAACAGCAGGAAATTAAAACCAGAAAAATCACTATCTCTGGCAAAACCATGCACTACAGAAACCTGAAAAATCCATTGGATTGGGCTATACTCCTCCACAAATCCAGTTATCCAAAAAAATAAAAAGATCCAAAGAACCAAAAAAACACAGGGAAAACTGGAAAGGGAACAAAGTCATAATATAGATCTCAAGAAGCATGACCTGTATTCAAAAACCTCTTCCAAATCCTATTCACAAACCTACAGGTAGTCCAGCCTCCTGCTCCAGACCCACATCCTATTACCTACCAATAGGAAGCCACAACAACCTACCTTGTGTACCCTCTGGAATCAAGTCAAACAGCACAAGATTCAAAAATACATTATTAAAACATCAACACAGAGGCTGAAGATTCCGGAAACAGTTGGCAGACTAAAAAAGGATGAGTCAAAATACACGAAATTAAAAAAAATGCAAACCAAAAACAAAACAGCAAGAGAACAGAAAAACTGCTCAACATCATGGAAAGTATTCAGAAATAAACCCCCTTCAAGTCATAGCTGGAGCTGGTAGCATGAATTGCACTTTCAGTTGCCGGAACTTCCCACCATAAGACCCTGTTCTCTGTTGATACAATCTCTGCCACACAAGGGGCTCAAGGTGGACGTTTATGTATGAAAGCATGGCTATTGTGGTCTCTGGCCTATCAGCTGCAGAAGGTCTGCTGTTGTTTCATTTTAAAGTTCTTACCTCAAATACATTCTAATATGCCTAAAATACGGTTATGGGAAGATGCCCTGTTTGCCTATCTTAAAAATGCTGCCATTCATTAAATAAGTTTTCATACTCTTATACTTTGTGCTGGCCTCAGTTTTCACACTGAACATACTCCGCTGCAAGAACATGCTTCCTCCCCATGGTCTTGTACCAGTTCCCCAGATTATGCTCAAATTGGAAATAAAATTAAAAAAACTTAAAAATTACATTTCGCACGTGCTAAACAGGATCTGTCAGGTAAGCTGCTTGCAGAGTTCATCTGGAGAGGGTCATGGCCAGAGCACTTACTGAATCTCTAAATGAGAATGAGTACATAGTGCTCAGTATGTACATACTACACAGTACACACTAACGGGAATATTCAAGTGCAGATACAGGGAAAAATTAATTTCTTCCCAGAAATCCAGATTCACAGCTCTATGAGGGAACTATGTCACTTGCCATCACAGAACAGAAATAAGCATCCACCTGTGATTTTGGGCATAAGAAGGCTCAGCTATTTACACCAAAATGAGTAAAGACAGGAACAGAGAGGAAAGCAGTAGGAAAGAAGATGACGCCAGAATACACCAGCAGCAGACCAGGAACAAACCACAACAGGAGCAGATGACTACATCACAAAAAGATATACAGAGACACGTAATGGATCACTAGAAAACACTTTTTTCTAGAACTTGGAAGTATTACCAGGAATCCGTCCTGTCCTCATGTTTTCGTGCTATGAAATCCACTGCTAATGTGCCCCACAGTCCCCGTGTAACAATTATAGCAGAGTTTAACAGCCTACTGCAGCCAGTACTTGCTGTACCACCTGCAGGGGTGGAGACACCACAATGACTTTAATATGTTCTCTGCTGTACCTCATGACTAGCCATTTCCAGACGTGTCATTTCTGAACCATCAAGAACAGAGACTACTTCCAGAAATATCTGTTTCATCTATCAGCCAAAAAGATGGGAGGAAGTCTAAACCAACATTAGCCCAGACCTCTTGTATGTGTATGCTCCAGCTGAGACTTGAGTTATCTAAACAGGTCCCTCCCCTCCACCCAAAGGATCCCAACTGAACTGGTATGCAAACACTGACAAAAAGACTGGTACCATGAATGAGCAACAGGGCTTACTGGTGGCACTGAAAAAAAATCTAATTGCTAATGTTCATGAGAAAAGTTATTTTTAGCATCACAGCCAAAAGCAATGCAATGGAACAAGAGAACCACGTACGCTCTCTGTACACAGAAGTTAAAGCAGCACTCAAAACTCATGCCAGGACAACGGCTTTGTTTACTGTGGCTGGAACCTTATCACTTCCTGCAAAGTTGCTAGAAGACAGCTTTGCTCTCACTCATAAGGCTTGCCTTGTTAAAATACTGGGGTTTGTTTTGGTTTTCAGCTTAGCTCAATTCTTCCTAGTGCTCACACTTCAGTGGAGGTTAACGCTCCACTTCATCATTGCAGACATTGTTTCCATGAAACATCAGCATCTTGACTATCCTGAGTTCACAGGAATGTGAGAATGCTGACCTGACAGGCTGCAGTGGAACCAGTGAATGGCAGAACTGTCTTCTGACGATCTCCTCCACAGCCCCAGTCCCACAGCACCACATGCCCACACAGTACAGATGCGAGCAAACTCACATACAGATCTTACATTAATGCTTCCAAAACACTTAAGGAAAAATAAAAAAAAGAGATTGTGTTTCTGGTTCCGTATGGGAAAAAGCCAACACACACTGGTCTGGCAAGAAAATGAGGCATAGTTTGCGTTCGTGAAAGATGATTAACTACTAGTTTATGACTGGGAATATGAGAACAGGTTCAAAGTGCTATAGATCTCCTACTTTATGAGAGGCTACATTGCCTCTTCAGGATGTTTTAGCAAAAAGCCTTCACATATGCCAAAGCTTCAAAAGTCCAGGAAAATCTGGAAAGCTTCTTTCATGATCAGGTACTAACATCAGCCTTCTGTATTTTTACAACTGCTGTATTTTTCAGGACTTTGCACGCCATGTCCTCAGACTTTTTTCCTGGCTTCTCTTATTAAGAGAACAATAAACAGATATAAAGTTAATGCATGAAGAAGTAAGTACCTTAG
This sequence comes from Nestor notabilis, assembly GCF_000696875.1. NCBI lineage: Eukaryota > Metazoa > Chordata > Aves > Psittaciformes > Psittacidae > Nestor > Nestor notabilis. The sequence goes on along the minus strand of NW_009920312.1, from coordinate 12,845 downwards.
ATTTTTTGCTCCTCCTGTCATCTTCTTCATCTTCAGAGTGGTGGTGCTTTTTCTTCTTTTGTTTTTTAGCTGAGTGCGACTGACTTGTTTGAGACTCTTCTATATCCTCATCCAGCACAAGGTCATACTTGGCACTGATGGTGCTGGTTAAGGACAGATCTGTTACTAAACATCAATAAACAGCAGAATGTAAAAGCTTGTGAAGCGAGGCAATCCCTGTTTATCAGACCCAGGCTTTACCAGATTTGCCATGTACTTCAGTCAGAACAGGACTGTACACACTGACAAAAAAATACATCTGTGGTAAAATAACTGAATTCTGTCCTTTCTCTTCTACCTGTGGATATCTGAACAAGCTACTATCTTTTTTTCCTCTCATGCTTACCACAACTGAAGTATATCAGAGCGTGATTTAGTTACTACTGTGGTCTTGTTTTGGATGCAGGAAGTCTCCTCTGAAACTACTTAAAACTCTTGTTACACCTATGTCACTCCAGGGCTGTAGACTGGGAACATTATTTACCTGCACACAAGATGGAAGTGAAACAGCATATTCTGATTTGACTGAATTCACCAAAATCATCACATAAAAAACGCAAAATACTTAATTCTATCTCAAACATCAAATTGGCAAGCTTTAGGAATAAGAAGTCTTTTCCAGATGTTTTCACAAACTGTATTTAGTTTAAAAAATACCTTTGGCCAGAAAAGGATACTCCTGCTTTGGTTTTACCTTCTCTTTCAGAGCAAGGTTTGAAGGTTTTGAAGGTTTGTCACGTTCCTTTTCGTACTCTCTGAAATCATCTTTGGTATACTGCCCACCTGTACGCAGGAAAAAATATTCAATTCACTCCAACTAAAAAACCAACCAAGACCCATACCTATCATTAAGTTCTGCATATGAATTTAAGGGCTCTTCGTAACCATATAGTTCCAGAAACATCACTGGCATCTGGGTAGTAGAGAGTAAGACGCATTATTTTCTGTCCTTCTCTTGCTTGCAGATCCCATTAAACAACACATGGCTTTCTTCTCACTCATGACCAGTGGAGACAACACATGCACAAGAGCACAAAACAGGACTCGGCAACTGGTATAGTCCCATTTTGATGTCACACTACTTAAAATTCTGCTACCATGAAAGCCCAGACTGTTCTCCCTATTAAATTACCTTTTGCTCTGGACTGCACAAAGGGAAACCTCCAAGATGGCTTACAGCTTAAAAATTCAATTGGTAAACGATAAAAAGAAAACGTCATGTTTCGATGTAAAAGGGGCCGTTTCAGCTGTCGTTTTCTACCCGTTCACTTGAAAGTGCCAGCTCACACACAGATTAATAAACTATTCTACAGCAACGTGCTGCCATCTCACGGTCATACTTAAAACTGCAACATTATCTGGCTAAGTCAGAAATGGCTACTGCGGGCGAAAGGGCAATGCTCCCTCCTAGGTCATTTTTGGGGTACCATATAGGCACAGCAAGATGACAGTACAGTTAGCTTCCCAATATTCAGGGCATTTTAGACCAATGTTAATGAGATGAAGAAAAGGTTTCCTTATAGACAGTTAGTAGAGGCTGCACTGTAGAGTATGGTGTAGATTACAAAGTCATCTTAGCTCTGTGCAAGAGAAGTTCCAGTACCTCAGCGTCCATGACCGGTCCCCAGGCTGGAAAAATCGTATGCAAACAGCTGAGGGCTGACTGCATTTTTAGGCAAAGACACACAAGAACTTCACCACTGCAGTGCACAGTCATCTCTCCTAGAACAGTGTTTCCCTCACTTCCCAAGAGCCAAGTAACCATCGCATCCACCTCCCACACACATTTTTCCACCCAGAACATCCTCAAACATATGAAAAGGGGTTTTTATGACATATAGCCTGCTATGCAATATGCTTGACCTACAGGGGAAATCCCTGACCTGAATACTGACCTTTTCTTGTATACACCCAACAGTGAATAAAGAAAAGAAACTAGAAAGTAACAATGTGCTGCCGTATTATTTTGCTAGTAAGTAATATCGAAACACATCACTTCTAAAGCTTGAGAGGAACAAGTGATTTAGTGGCAAAAATACATCTGATAAAAAGCTAACCCATGGCAATGTAAGGTTAATGTAACAGCAGTAAACCTGTCTACTCTTTCGTACAGAACAAGCGAAGAGCAAGAGACTGTGTTGCACTATTTATTACAGTACCATGAAAATTTATATTCCTGAAGGTGAGATGATTTAAACTTGTAACAATCGCTTCACTTTTGTATAATATTTAAGAGTTTAGAAGTTATGGCATATCAAACTATAAGGGCCAAAGAATCCCAAGTGTACCTACCTTTTCCCTTCCACTTAATCTTTGCAACAGACTGGCTAAAATCCACATGTATCCGTCTGTCATCTATCAGCACATTGTCCATTTTGAAGTAGGCTTTCTCACAGTCTTCCTCCTGAAATTAGTATTTCCAGAAAACTTTGAGTCATGATTATTTCACAGGAATATTCACTGAAGAGCTCAAACACAAATTCAACTGCTCAATGGCATACATTTCTTTCTAAAAAGCACAGCAGTTCTTGCACTGTGCCATTTCAGAAGAAACAGTTATGCTTTGCCCAAATGTCATTTCAAACTCCAGTTCCTCAGTTCAGCTCACTTTTTTTTTAAATTTGCCTATCCAGCAACATGTTTGGTACATGTAATATAGTCAGAAAATTAAGGAAGAGAATATTAAAAGCTCTACTTTAAGTATGTAAGTAGGCTGAAGCTAAGTGAGAATGCTTTTCCAGTGCTTTCTAGTTTTCCTCACAGATTGGAGATTTGCAGATAGATACAAACGAGAAGCTATGCACCATCAAGAGAACTTTCAATCTCACTGTAAGAGCAGCAAGTTGATAAAGCAAGCATCATTTACAAGCACAATATAGGACACTACTGTACATGCTGATGTACCTTCTTCCATACACTCTCCTTTCTTCATGAAGCATGCCTCCTTTTTCTCCTAGCATTCCCTTCTTTAACTCTTCAAGGTCCTAATATACGCTCTGGGGAAAAAAAGGGACCTGCTCCCCTCCCACTGGTTTCAAGACAACCAGAGAAGAACACATTTGTATTGTTTGGTTGAATAGAGAAAGACTCAAATGTTTGCCTGATTTAGTCTTCTACAACTTCTATAACTAGATCAGTAAGAGAAATTATTAGCTACCCCACACATGACCAAAAATGAACTCTTATAAGTAGAATCTACTGATAGGATACCTGAAAAAACGTACCTTTTCAAACTCAATGAAAGCATAACAGAGAGATTCACCAGTCTTCCAGTCTCTAATCACTTCACAGCTGAAAAATTGGTAAGAAATTAAAACGTAAATGCTGTTGGATCAAAAAACATAGGATTGGCAAGTATTTCTTACAAGGGAGAGTGGCAAACCAAACCGCAACAACAAAAAAAGCAAAAAAAACTCCACAAAGAAACCCAACACAAACCCAAACAAACCACAAAACCCCTTGAAGGTCTTGTAACACTGGATTCTGAGACCCCTGCTCATGTGGGGGTGTCTGCACAGAAAAAGTCCATGTGGCGTCACTTGAGTATTTATTACACTTAATTCACAAGTGCTTAACTTGAGGTGTTGAACTAAGGATGAATTTGTGATTAATGAAACAAAATCCGTTTTCCACCATTACTGTTCATTATTTATTTTTTGCATTAATTCTGCATGACAAGAAATGTCACATTCTGTTTTCTCAGTCGTTTTAAAGGAAGTTTGAACAGACAGTATGTGACAAACCTGCTCTTCTTAACAAGCACCTCTTTAGCGGCCATCTCCTTACCAGACAGTTCACCAGGCAAAAATAGTAAGCCTGAAATATTGCATCAGTAGATGCAAAATGGGAACAAAAAAATACAGTATTGCATCAGTATCACTGAATTCTTGTGCATAACATGAGAATTCTGACTACAGGATGTTGAAAGAGGTCACACAGGCAACAAGGGTGAGAAATGTGTTATTTAAGGTGAGACTTTATAACGTGAGACCTCCCCCATGTGTACTGAGGAAATGACAAATCAAGATTAGCATACACAATCCAAAAGATGATCAAGACAAAAAAAACCAAAAAACCCTAAAGGCAAAAAAGAAAAAAAATATAAAAAATGCAAGGCTATTCAGACAAGCTATAGGAATTCCTTGCAGGAATTAGCAAGGAAGAAGGGAGGACAGTTTTGTGCCAGAACTGCAGGAGAAGTTCTGAACAAACTGATTGGGGGATAGCATGGGGGAAAGAGGGAGGGAGAGGGAGGAGAAAGAAATTCCTAGGACATCCAGAAATCTTCCTGGAGTTGCAAGAGTAGCAAACACCACTGATTTCACACACACACACACAGACAGCTAAGTGAAGGACCTGGGAATCTGCAGGCCTGTATGCCAATACTGCACAAACTGGTAGAAGTTCAGTGCAAAACAGAGTTAGCATGCACATGAACAAACAGGGTGTACTCAGGACCATCCGAATAAATCTAAATGAAGTTCTCTTTCTGAAAGAGTCAATATGCTTATGTGCAATGATGATCTATTTGATGTAGTCTTTTGAAATCCCTCTGGAAATTCTAACAAACTCCTGCAGCAAAGGCTTTTGGGAAAACTAAGCAGCAGTGGCAGAAGAAACATCTTTGCATTGATAAAGATGTGCAAGACCAGGTAAGAGTAAACAGTCATTTCTCAATGAGAAAGTAAAGAGGTCACCAGTGGAGTTGAGTTGGCTGATGATACTAAATTGTTCAAGGTGGCAAAGATGGAAAAAATTGCAGAAGGTTCTTAGGAGAACAACTGAAGAACAAGTAAATGAGGTTCAACACAGACAAATGCTACAAGATGAGCATGAAGGAACAGAGGAATCTTAACTGTGCATTTAAAAACAAAAAAAGCTAATTGTGTATTAACTAGAAAAGAAGTTGAGAACAAAGCAGAAAATACCACTGTGCCACTGTAAATCTGCAATTTCTTTAACAATTCTGGTCCTCTCATCTTAAGACAAAAACAAAATAATAGAAAAAAGTTGAGAAAAGGGAAAGAAGATCATGAAAATTCCTCTATAAAGCATGAGTATGAAAGGCTACAACTCTCAGCAAAAAAAAAAAAATGACTTCAGGGTATAGAATAGTATAGAATAGAGAGGTGTAGGAAAGCAAGTTTCACTGTCCATCATGTCTTTTGGTACCAGTACTAGGAGGAATCAACTGAAACTACTAGAGGTCAAGTTCAAAACTGAGAAATGCAGCAGGCATGAAGAACACCTTACAAGAAGAGTATCATATGCCAGAAATGCTTGCTGCTTTACCCCAAACCATACATATTCCTATGGAAAAGAAAAACCCAGGAACTGTACCTAGCTCATGTAGCATCTGAGATAAAAACTGCTGAAAGGAGGGAGAGGATCGGGGACTGGGGAGAGTATCATACACTTTCCTTGCTCCCACACTTCCTTAGGCTCTCACTTAAAACCACTGCTAGGACAGGATACTCATCTAACCAGATCTGACTTTGTTTCGCTGTTGTTGTGGTCTCTATCCAAATACACACAGTCACAGCGTAAGTCTCCAGAGATGGCAGAACATTACTTAACAGCCAAACATAAACAGACTGGCAGGAACCAACTTCAGTTTCCACACAGAAGGTTTTCTTTTTTATTCTACAATAATTACCTTTTAATGGGACCAAATCGTGAAAATATTATTTCTAGGTCTTCATCTGTGGTCACAGGATTCAGTTTACAAACAAACAGCACATTTTCTGGTGGCTTGATCTCTGCATCTGGAAGGTCTCCCACCTGTGGCATACAGAAAAAGAATTTCATCACTTCTGCCCATAGCTCTACATTTTAGTGCCACAAGCACACTGGCAACACATCTTTTTGCATGATCTCAGACACATTCTTATCACAAAAGGAAACCATAACTTTATCTGGAAAACAGGTTATCAGACCTACTGCTGCTGCAACAGAACAAGAGCAGATCTGGTGCAACACTGTGACCACATCTGGACTGACCTTGGTATTAGCCTCTGCTACAAACTATTCACCCTAAATTTGAATTTGGTAGTTGTAAAGAAGTGTGACAGATTCACCCATCCTTCAGCAGGGTGTGAGCTTTTTTCCTTAGAAAAAAAAAAACCACCAGACTTCAAAGCCTCTTCACAGGTTTGTTACTATACTGAGTTTACAACTACCAGCAGTTACTAAACATTATTTTTACGGAATAACATAAAGTTAATCAATGTTAAATTCAAGCAAGCCCATGGAAGGAAGACTGCTGTTACATTAACAATGCAATTGCAATGCCACTGTATGTACTGGGAAGAGATTATCACTAATGAGTTCAGCTCTCTCCTACACATGCTAAACCGTTTTCAGGATCACAGATATTCAGCAGTATACTATGTATGTTATGTTTTTTTTAATTGGGTGCATTTCTAGCAAGTTTTTATAAAGCCTCCACTGGTCCACTTTTAATCCTGGCTTTGAAAATGTAATATCCTCAGCTTTATCAGAAAACCACCTCCAGTGCTCAGGCTTAATCCTTTTCATTGTACTACAGACATTTAACAGCACAGATTCTGAGCCATGACATCATCAGCAGATAAGCAACTTCAAGGTAAGTAGTACACATTCTCCTAGACATGCCCAGACACAGGAATTACATCTAAAGGGTAAATGCAGAAAGATGTTGTTCACCATTTCCAGAAGAATGGCACGAGTTTTTGCTTCTTTTTCTGCCTGAACTTCTTCTATTTCATCTGCAGACCGTCCTTTCATGTCATCAATTTCTTCATCTGCTCCTATTCTGCCACTCTGAAAAATGAAGGAAAAAGCTATTTAATACCAAGCCATGGCCAAAAATTCTTTCTTACTTTCCAAATGTTACTTGGATGACCTTCTCCCTCACCTCTAACATATGAAAAATACTTAAGCACTGCATCTTTGCAGAACTGGGCTCTCATTCTGTTCTTCCTACTTAGATTGAAAAGAGAGACAGATGATGTTATGTGTTTCAGGCACTATGAACTATGTATGAACTTTCAGGCCCAACCTGAACCATATTCAGTTAGATATTCTAAATTCTTTCATACTCCCATTTCATATTCAACATCTCACCCCTAGTGTTGACTCATTTCTAATCCAGAAACACTGAAAGTATGTGTGGTGTCTAGAACAACTAAAACATTAAATATACTACATCACAACAAGAATTTTCATTTTTACACATGTACATCTAGACAGGATTTAAGGTTTGTTGTGTTTTTTTTCTCCTCATCATCATCTCTAGAATGTTGCCCTTCTCACAGATGTTTCTACCCCAAAAGGTGTATCTTCAAACAGGCTGTGGGAGAAGAAAACTAAGTATAAATTTTCAAATCTCTATGCAGTTGGCAGTGAGCTATTAAACTCTTTATACCATTTAACATATCTGAAGGTACATCAGAGATTAACCACTGTACAAACTTACTATGGAAGCCTAATTCCAATCTTGCAATTGTATCTATAAAGATTAACCAATATTCTCTCTAGTCAATTTAGTCATTGTTTGAAACTGTTTCCATACAAGCAGATAATCTCACATAGCAACTTCCATAACTGTATGCCATGAGTAAATTATGAATAATTACAATTATATTTTTAGCAAATTCCTTCTATTTGAAGACATACACTACAGCAGTATGCATGCTTGCAGATGTAACTCAAAGAATGACTAAGATTACTTCCACTGAAACACAGTTTCCCATTTAAAAGGAACACAGCAGTAAGTATTTTAATATTACTGTTATATTTTGTCTTCTACCAGAGCATACAAAAAAAAACAGTAATGCCAAAGGTGATTATTCTGAATGTTCTACGATCTACACTGTAATTAGAAATCTAAGATACGACTTTCCACAGTCACAGGGAAGAGCACGCAAATCACCCTTTTATCCTTTTCTTGAAAGATTAAGCAGCCATATCTGATTAAGCACAGCAATAGCCCCAAGTGCCCCAAGCACGTGACTCAAGCTGGCGTAGAGGAAGATCATCTCTTATCCTCCTATGCTAAAAAATGTGTAGTTCTTTTAGGATATAGATTTAGTCTTAAAGATAGAATTCTTACTTTGACCAAGTCTGTGCTGGCTAACTAATAAAGATAAATTTATTGAATTATTTCTTCCAACTTTTCCCCTAGAAGCTATCATAAACACTCACATCCAGCTGTTCCTTAGTAGGTTCTGGTGAGCGATCAGGAACAGACAAGCCAGGGGGATCTTCAAATGGATCATCTAAAATTACTGTATGGTTTATCCTTATAGAAAACAAAATCAAGACCAGCATCAGTCACATGCAAATAAAACTCTCTTTACCCAAGTAAGAAGAAACTGGTCCCACTGATTCTCAGTTATATCCCAAACAGCCAAACATACTGTATGCTTGTAAATACCAGTACTGATGCTATTGTAAAGGTAACAAGTTGCACATTTTCTTACATAATTGTTTAATTTAGGACATGCTTATTTTAACAATAATATTGGAATAAAAGAATACTTAAAATACCATATACAGGTCACCTGACATCACTATATATTAATTTAGTTTCAAAAAAAAGATTAATTTGTTTAATTATAATGTATGCCTCAAAAAGGGAAGTTAAAAGCAGTCACACCTGATATCTTGATATGGGATAAAATCCTTATCTACAAAGGTTTCATTAATTGTCTTCAATACATCCATGCCTTCTGTCACTTCTCCAAACACTGTATGCACACCATCCAGGTAATCCAGGTTCTCCCCTGTAGTAATAAGAAACTACAAAAGAAGATATAAACCAAGTAAGGGTAAATAGAAAAAATCAGGGTTTGAGTTTTACCTTAGGAGAGGTACAACTCTCACTGAAATCAGTGGGGAAAAAACCTTCTTCCTGACTTTTCCAGGAGACAATTAGTCATCTTCCATCAGCTCTGAGAACGTGAGCTGATAGAAGAAAACAACTTCCCAGCCACAGCCTGAGGAAGAACAGCTCTCCCACAAAAGCCTCCCTCCACAAGAGCTCTAGGCTTTAGCTCATCAGACCTTGAATTGGTTTGACTCAGTAACCTGGCAGAAAACCAGACCAGCAGAGGAAGAGCAGCTACTTATCTGCCAGGTAGGTTTGCTGAGCAAGATCAGGAAAGGCTGTGACGGGCATCACAGGTGATGCTATGAGAGGACAAAGAGCAACACTATCCTCTGGACAGAAGTGAGCCAAGAACAAATCACCTGTTCATCAAACTGCATTCAGCAGGTGCACTTTCCATAATTTTGGCAAAGCTTCCATAGTTCTATCTTTATCTAATTTTATCCAGACGTTTTTCGTCCCTTCCCTTGTATCACAAAGCCTTCTCTCTCCAAAACCAGCATGGAGTTGCACTGAGAGGAGAACTAGAACACAGGAGCATTGACAGATCAGCCTGAACTGGCTCAGAACTGAATCCTTACACAAATCAGGTGGTTTGCTTTAGGGCAAAACTGAAACTATGAAAATTGACATGAACTCAACACTTAGTAACAAATTAAAGATGGAGGACACTTGGTAATGAACAAAGCAGCAGATACGCACAAATAACAGAACACAACCATTACATCCATGCTTTACAATCTGACTAGTAACATCTCACGCCTCATTCATATATTTGTAACATACAGGCTACATTAAGCTACATTACATTTGTGAGCCAACTCCACATAATTCCTTACTGGAATTTTAATTTCCCAAGGAAGAAGTTGCAATAATGTTTCTGGGATCTGCATTCATTCCCATATGCCTGTGTATATGCTAGCACGCTGCATTCTTAAATACAAAAACAAGCGTCATCTCCTTTCTCCTAAACTCCCCACCCAAACAATCTTATACATACAATAGAGGGAAGCAGCAAAATTAACTCCATGCATTACAAGCTCTAGTTGGTATAAAACCATACACTTTTTAAATTGCTCTTCAGTTACTAAAACTTTAAAAATCTTTTTAAAAATAAAACATATGGATATTACAAGTGAGGTGTTAGTGACAATGTATCTAAAATAATAATTTAGAGATAATATTCTATCAGATTAGAGCTGTAAACATACCTAGAGCAAAAACTTTGTGCACATGAACAGGGAATAGCAAAAGGGAACGAAACACTTTCAAAAGTTGTTTTATACTAGCACTGGGGTAAGACTGTAACTTATATTGTATTATTAACACACACTTATGTAACCATACCAAGGAACTTTCATTTTAGTTACTCAGACGTGTGCCAATGCTTTCCAGCATGTATGCTGACCTGCGATCCGTGCTGGTCACTGCCATTGTTCACCATTGACACAGTTCCCTTCTTTTTGTGCTTGATTCTCGGCACTTTTTCTGCCTCAAAAAATCTAGCTTGATCACCATACAGCTGGCTGAAAACATATATAATGAGCATGTTACAAGACAAAGGGATTTTAAATAGCGAGATAAACAAATGCTGTAAAATAATACAGAAGACATCCTAGAAATTTTTATATTGGCATTCAAGGAAAAGCAGAATTCACATTGCAACCACGCACATTTTTATGGACCTGTGCACTCACATAATTCACTTCTTATAGGGAACAAAAGATTTGTCTCTGAGGCATCTCACAGAGGTGTGGGTTCAGGTATTTTTTGGGGGGGCGGAAGGAAGGGGGTGCATTTGTGTGTTTTTAAACGCAGTAGATAACATTTTTCTAAGGCATAAAGCAAATACATATTTTGGTAAGTAAATTCTATAAAAATAAGTTAACCCATGCTTGGAAAGTGTAATAAATTATGTCAAAAATTTGTCTTCCAAAATAAATGGAAAGCCACTAAATCTATGTGTAAACTTAGTTCAGTATATAGACAGACTGTGTACAGTAATTAGAGGATGAGGCAAATTGTTAAATTCTTTTTTGATTTTTTAGTTCTAACCCTGATATCGCCCATTTTGCCTCACTCCGTAACTGACAGAAGCATGGTCAGTACACACATTTGCCCAAATTTAAGGACAGCGTTGTGTTTGAACTCATCTTCCTAAGCAGTGTAAGCCTCTGTGAAGAGAGGATTCAAATTAAACTTTGCCTGCATCAGTTTCCTCAGTAGCAAGAACAGAAACTCCAATTATGTGGACTTCAGCAGTAATGAACAGGTAGAAAAGACAAACTGCCATTCTCCATGCTAGTAGCAGAAGAGAATCTGCCACTCCCTCATAACACTATACCTCCCTATCTGCCACACCAATGAGCCTCAGAAAAGAAATCCCTATAAAAGAGCAGAATGTCAAAATCAACTTGATCTACCCATGTGCAGAGAGCGCTCAGGTATGCTAAGTTTACCTACCTAGACTTGCTCTGCTTAGCATAATATACTGCTTCCAGGATTCCACCACAGAGTGGAGATCCACAGATCCTTGTGTTCAAGGTTTTGTATTAAGAGGCTCTGACAGACCAGACTTACAAAGGTCAGTGCTGGTCTAGGAATGCTGTCGCTGTCTATGCCAAGCTATTTATCATGGCATAATGTGTTCCCCAGCACTCCAGCTTCAGTTCTGCTCTGCAATTTTAATTTTCATCAAGTATAGCCTCTATGTTCCCCTCCTGCTTGATTAACTGTTACAAGAATAAAAGTAGTGACAAACTGCTAACACTTTTGCCTTCTACAGAGCACTTTGTTAAAGTATTTCTCTTAAAAAACCAAACCTATAGTTATTTGCTTTAATTTTTAAATAAACAGAAGTCCATGTACAACTTGTTAGCTGTAACTTTGCTTCTAAGGTCAGAGATAGAACACTGTCTAGAAAAAAAACTATATGAATGGTCAAAGGCAGCACAGAAATTAAAAAAAGTATTTAGGTATGACAACCAAAGAAGCCTATGCATCAACATTTTTACTTCCTGCCAGAAATTCAATCCCAAGACAGCTGAAGACAACTGGAACCCCTATTCCCCCATATGACTTCTCTACCAATTAAGTAAGTTTTACTTACCAAAATATGGATTCCCCTCCACGGCCAGTTCCCATGGGGTCTCCAGTTTGTATAATAAAATCCCTCTGTCACCAAGAAGAACACATAACACATTGATCTTGTGTTTGTGAATTTAAACCAACAAAAAAAACACCAAATAAGGAATTGAGAATACTCACCTGAACATTATGAATAAGACAATAGTTGTAGTACTTGACTTTGCAGAGCTTCAGAAAATTCAGACAAGCTGTAAGACATTATACCTACATTTACTAAACAAAACCCCAGATATTATAAGCATAGATATAACAGGCAGCCAGTTCAACATGTGGAAAAGTGCTTTTGGAGCAGACTTTGTTAAGACAGAGCAGCATACAACCTACAGACGCTGTGAGAAATGCTCTAAGGAAAGGCAGCATTTCCTCCCTTCTTAAAGCCAACCTCTAGTGATTCAGAGAACCCTAAATACAGCCGATTAGACAGAAACACAAACATTTTTTCTCCGTGCTTTCTTTCCAAACACCTAAGAAAGATCACAGTTGCCTTTCGATTTAGAATATATTACGTTTGTTTTCTGGGGTGTTTTTTATTTTGTAAATTACTATAAATCACATATATAACAAGGGCATCATTTTAAAGATCCAAGCTTCCCAACAGCAACTGAGGCTTCCAAATGTTTCAAACACATACATACAAGCCGCCCAGGGGGACCGCTGACAGCCACAGGAGACTCCGCACTCGCCTGGATCTAATCCCAGGACTGAGGCCCGGCGGGAAGTGCCGAAACCCAGAGTGGGAGAGAGGAAACACGCTGAGACTGAAACCACCCGCTTGAAGCCCCCCTTCCCT
>NW_009920311.1:0-8919 GCF_000696875.1 Nestor notabilis | reverse complement strand
CCCGTCCCGCCTCTTCCTGCCCGGTGCCGCGGGGAGGACGCTGCGCTAGAGCCGTTTAACGGGGCTCCCCCCTCGGCCTGAGCCGCGGAGCGCTCCCGGGCTGCTCCAGGACACGTTTAACACCGGTTCTGCCTTTTTACTGACTAAACCCACCCCAAAACTGTGTCTTTTGGCAAATGCCCGTTTGCAGAAGGAGGGGACGGGGACAGGAGGTGCGATAGGACAAACGGGCAGAGAAGCAGACACACCCCCCGCCAACCCTTCCCTCTCCTGGTTCCACCGGATCGGGAAGCTCCGTGGTCGAATATAGACAAGAAACGTATTTATCACCCCCCAACACACATAAAAGGGGTTTATATAAAACAATTCACTGTCCCCAACTGGATAAATATAAAGGAAATGTGTTTGTGTTGCAGAGGGGTTTGTCCTGAATTCCTAATGGGAAAGGAAAAAGCAATGTGAAATGGGAATATTCCACACACAGAGAGGTAAAATGGGAAGAAGTGAGATGTCTCCTGTTGGAGGAGTCCTCATGCACTGTCCATGGGAAGGATGCTGAGGACACAGCAGTGGCTTTGCCATCAGCATCCAAATAATCTGGGATTCAAGGTTAAAAAACCTGGACTCAAGATTGAAGACATTGAATTAGAGATTAAAAATCCAAGATTTGAGATGACAAACCTGGATTTGAGATTAAAAAAATCTGGGATTTGAGATAAAACCCCTTGGGATTCAGGAGTATGGGATTTGAGATCGATAACCTTGGATTAGAGATTAAAAATCCTGAATTTCATATTAAAAAAACAGAGATTTGAGATAAAAATTCCTGAATTCAAGATTGAAAAATCTGGGATTTGACAATAAAAATACTGGATTCAAGATTAAAAACCTGGGATTTGAGACTGAAAAATCCAGGATTAGATGAATATAAATCCTGAATTTAGGATTAAAAAAATCTGGGATTTGAGATTAAAAACTTGGCCTCTAGATTAAAACTGCAGGAGTCAAGATTGATAATCCTGGATTCAACCTGAAACCCCTCACTCATGCAGAACAGTTCAGGATTTCGGGACAAACACAGTGATTCCCTCTTGTCGTTTTGCTTTATTGGTGTTCACTGAGCACATTCCCGGGAGCCGGCAGCATTCCAGGTCACTTGATTTTCCTCTCCATGGCCAGGCTGTCGTGCAGCTTGGACACCTCGGGCTCATAGGCCTCCATCACCAACGTGCCGTTGGTATCGAAGAACTTGGCGATGGACTTGGTGAACTCGGCTTCCCTCTGCTGCTTGGTTCTGCCGCTGATGAACGTCACCTTCAGGGTGTACTTGTCATCAAACCTGCAGGGACATGGAAAACACAACCTAAGCCTGGTTTAACTGAGACAACAGCAAGAAGATGAAGTTTGGAGTGGAGCTGAGGAACAATTCCTTGCCCAGAGGGTGCTCAGGCATTGGAACAGGCTGCCCAGGGCAGGGCTGGAGTCACCGTCCCTGCAAGTGTTCCCAGCCCGTGGAGCCGAGGCCTCAGTGCCAGGGGTTGGTGGTGGCCTTGGCAGGGCTGGGATAAAGGTTGGGCTGGATGAGCTTGAAGGGCTTTTCCAGCCTGTTTGATTCTATGAGGAGAAATACTGATCTTTATTAAGGGGGAAGCCCCCAGGGTGGAGGCTCCCACATGGGCACCAAGAGCTACAAAGTGTGAGTGTTAATTATAACACAATTAAAGGTTTTCATACTGCTCCTGATTAATTTCCCCACACACACATTTAAAGAGAAGCTAGTGCTTCCATGTGGTAATATTCTGTGGTGAATATTAATCATACATCCAGCCTTCCAGTGGCTAAAGGGGGCTACAAGGATGCTGGAGACTCCTCATCAGGGACTGTAAATGACAGGATAAGGGGTGATGGGTTCAAACTGAAACAGGGGGGATTTAGGTTGGATATAGCGAAGAAGCTCTTCCCTGTGAGGGTGCTGAGGCGCTGGCACAGGGTGCCCAGAGAAGCTGTGGCTGCCCCATCCCTGGCAGTGTTCAAGGCCAGGTTGGACACAGGGGCTTGGAGCAACCTGCTCTAGTGGAAGGTGACCCTGCCCAGGGCAGGGGGTTGGGACTACATGAGCTTTAGGGTCCCTTCAACCCAAACAATTCCAGGATTCTATAAAATTGTCCGGGAAGCCGTAAAGATCATGACTTGGAAAGCTCACATCCCTGCTCCAGAAACACCAAAATTTTCCCTCTATTTTGTTCAGGAGCTTCCCAAAACACAGCTTTATTGCTCATGGTAGCACAGGCAAACCAAAGCTGTGCTGGTACCGCATTCCCACGAATCCCAAGATACCGTTTGAGACTGGAGGAAAGCTGCCAAACGTCATCGGGGTCCATCCCCGCAGGGTCTTTTCTGTGAGCTACAAGGAAAATGCTCTTTTCTTTATATGAGGTATAGATAGTCAGGATTCCCATCATCACAAAGTATGTGCAAAGATAAAAGGTTAAGGAACATAAGGAGCAGGAACTGGAAGTAGAAACATGTCAGAGAAATTGGCTGGATCCCCTCAGACACCAGGATTTAACCACCTCTCATGAGACCATTGCTCCAAACAGGCCAATTCCTCATTAACATCAGAAATTAAATACTAATTGGGAGATCTTCATCAATCTTTCCCATTGCCCCCAACATAAGAGGGACGTGGAGCTGCTGGAGCGAGGCCAGAGGAGGCCCCGGAGCTGCTGCGAGGGCTGGAGCAGCTCTGCTCTGGAGCCAGGCTGAGAGAGCTGGGCTGGGGCAGCTGGAGAAGAGAAGGCTCCTGAAGGGGACACCTTAGAGCAGCTCCAGGGCCTAAAGGGGCTCCAGGAAACCTGGAGAGGGGCTTTGGACAAGGGATGTAGGGACAGGCCAAGGGGAATGGCTTGAACCTGCCAGAGGGGAGAGTGAGATGAGCTCTGAGGCAGAAGCTCTTCCCTGGGAGGGTGCTGAGGTGCTGGCACAGGGTGCTCAGAGAAGCTTCACTTTGCATGCTCAGTACCTGATGTGTTCTATCAATACAGAGCAGGTCTTCCTGTAAAGAGACTATGGCCAGAATAAAACCAAAATCAACCCAAAACAACTCCCTGAAACTTTCAAAGGCTGATGCTCAGTTTGGGATTCACACACTGAAGCAGAGTGTGCTCTGCGTGGTCGGTGTCTGAGGTCTGGCGAGCAGATCAGCTGCCCAGGAGCTGTGACCTCTCTGATGTGAACCCTGCTGCAAGGCTGGACCCACACATCTCCCAGATTTCAGTGTGTCACACCCAGACAAGCAGGACTGTTGCCATCACATGAAAACTATTTGATTATCAGCTGATCTCCACACCACAGGAAGTAAAATTCCCCCAGGCTTGAAAGTGGGAATACAGAGAAAAGGGTTTTTTGTGTTTTGTGGGGAAAATAAACCCTTTGGGTATAAATGAGACACCATCTGTAAAGGATATGATACAACACAAAAGGCAAGAACAGGTTTAGATTCAGGAAAGGGGTGCAGGTAATCCCAAATCAAAGCTACAATGGCAAAGAGACATGAGATTGTGCAGATGATGAGGCGGCCGTCGATCAGGCGGAAGTTTTCAACGTACTTGTACTTCTCCAGGAGAACCTGAGGGAGAAACATGGAGCTGAGATTGTTTTGTGCTTCTCATAAATGGGATAAACTGCTTCTGGAATGGACTTAGATAGAAAGGAGTTGATTACATGGGTAAACTGAGCAGCAGCTTGATGCAGAACTAGTATCTGCCTTGGGTATGGTCGAAGGAGGGGATCCTGCCCCTCTATTCTGCTCTGGTGAGACCCCACTTGCAGCACTGGGTGTAGTTCTGGGGTGCCCAACATGAGAAGGACATGGAGCTGTTGGAGCAAGTCCAGAGGAGACCACGAGGATGATCAGGTGCTGGAACAGCTCCTGTATGGAGACAGGCTGAGAACACTGGGGCTGTTGAGCCTGGAGAAGAGAAGCTGCTGGAGACCTCAGAGCAGCTTCAGTATCTGAAGGGGGCTACAAGGATGCTGGAGAGGGACCTTCATCAGGGACTGGAGTGACAGGACAAGGGGTGATGGGTTCAAACTGAAACAGGGGAAGTTCAGGTTGGATCTAAGGCAGAAGCTGTTCCCTGTGAGGATGCTGAGGCACTGGCCCAGGGTGCCCAGAGAAGCTGTGGCTGCCCCATCCCTGGCAGTGTTCAAGGCCACGTTGGACACAGGGGCTTGGAGCAACCTGCTCTAGTGGAAGGTGTCCCTGCCCAGGGCAGGGGTTGGAGCTGGAGGAGCTTTAAGGCGCCTTCAACCCAAACCATTCCAGGTCTCTATGACCAGGGCTTACAGGAATTACCTTTTTGGCAGAATCGTCCAAGGAATTTTTCACAGCTGAACCGTCCCATTTGTCAATTTTCACTGGTTTGTCGTCGATCTTCCACTGCAACAGAAACAAAATGGAGTTAAAGACAGAACTGGCCTTTCATTTTAATGCTGTGTCGTGAGCACAAGGATGGGAAACAAGCCGGACAACAGCCGCCTGGTTGGGAAAACCGGACCAGAGATGGAGGGGATCACTGGATTACACAGCTGTGTCACAGCCACCGCCACTTCAGCACCACCCTACCCGTTACCTTTATGGATTTAAGCTTTTAAACCTTGTCACAGACACCCAGAAAGTGACTTTTTACACCAGTTTTACTCTAGTTTTGTTTCCATGTTTGCTGCCATCCACAGAAAGTGTTGGTTTACTCAGCGCTTGCTTTGAAATCATTCCTGCCTTCCAGCCAAGCTGTGGCAAACACTCTCTGGGGACTGACGACAGGAGGAGGAATTCCAAGGCCCCTTTAACAATCCAAGTACAAGGGGAAAATCCAAAGGCACCAACAAGAAATGAAGTTTCAGCCCAACCATCCTCCAGAACGAAACCAAAAGTCTCTGTGGCTTTTCCATACCCAGGTTTTCCGTGGAAACAGGTCCTTTATCAATAATGAATGTCAGATACAATGGCTCAGTTCCTCAAAAGGGCTCATTTTCCCTGGATTGATACTATTTTGGTGACACTATTCCTTTTAGCCACAGTTGGACACCTCAGTTTGAGCCCTGTGTATTATTTCAATCAGCTAAGTGACCAGAGCTCAAATTTTGGCTGCTGTTAGAAGCAATCCTCAACTCCACTCATGGTATTTCCTGCTCCTGAAGCTACCATGTTGAATTTATCAGCTACCAGAAGAGCTCATTTCCCTTCCCTGGCAGGAGACAGACTGGGAAAGGACTCTCAGGTCAGGAACATACAGAATATTTTATGTGGATCCAGAGCAGGAACTGGATTCTTGCTTCTTGCTCTCTGTCCCACACCACCTGACACTGGAATGGCCGGATAACACCAGTGGTATTTAACTGACACTGATCTCTAACAGAGAACCAGCACTTTCAGGGGTAGATGTAAAGCCCACATGACAGATGCTTTGAGATAAAGCTGTTACTGGGGACAAAAAGAATCTAATCTTAGACATCTGAAGCAATGAGCTGAACCAGCAGTTCTCCAGCTCTTGTTCAGGTTCCTCGTGACTGAGGCTGTTCTGGTTCAAGACAGAAACAGCTCGACAATCCCAAGGGATTCATGTCAAAGGAACTTGTACAGGGACACATCCACAGTCTGGGACTTCAGCCAGAAGCTTTAGCTCTCCCTTTACCGTGGTCGAGATGTTCCCCTGAGGTTACTTCTCTTAACATTCTGCAGCACTGCAGGGTGGCTGCTGCTGCTTCTCTGATTCTTCCAGGCTGATCTGCAGGACCAAAGAGCTGAGAGAGGCTGGGATTTGGCCACTACCACCAAGTGCTCATCCTCAAATAGAGGAATCACAGAATCCCAGGTTGAAGGGACCTCAAAGATCATCTGCTCCAACCTTTCCAGGCACAGCATGACCTAGACTGGGTGCCCAGCACCCTGTGCAGCCCAATCTCAACAGCGTCCAACGCTGGGGAGCCACCACTTCCCTGGGGAGATGATTCCAGTCTCTGGTTGTTCTCATTGGGAAACATTCCCTCTTGTGTCCAGTAGGAATCTCCCCAGCAGTAACTTGTGCCCATCACCCCTCGGCTTTTCCATGGGACTCCTTGTCCAAAGGGAGTCTCCAACTTCTTTGTAGCCCCCCTTTAACTCCTGGCACATGGGATCAGGTCTCCCTGAGCCTGCTCTTCTCCAGCTGAACAGTCCCAGCTCTCTCAGCCTTTCCTCACACGCTGCCCAGCCCTTGGACCATCTTTCTGGCCCTTCTCTGGCCCCCTCCAGCCTTTACCTGCTCTTGTGTCTGCAGAACAGCCCTGCCTGGCTGTGGAGGGAAGGTGAAGCTGCACCCATGTCCCGTGGAGCCTGGCAGATGCAAACACATCTGCTCTGGCTGGTGAATGGCATTTTCCAATCAGTTACTCATTTTGAGCACGTCCAAAGGCTTCAGAAGAAAAGCCCAGGTTTTTGTTCCAGCCTGATGGAGGGGAAAAACCCCATGGCCAGTTCAAAATAGCTCTTCAGTTTGGGTGTGTTTTGGCTCCTTCAGTTTAAGAACGAAGTGGAGGGTTATCACACTTGTCCTGAGCACATCCTGTGCTGGATGGGAAGCAAATGCCATGTTCTACAGAGAGAAAGTGGATTTAGCACCCATGTAAGCACAAGGCTTCAGAGGAAAAGCTGAAATACAGCCAGTGGTGACCTTACTTCAACCAAAAATGCAATTTCAGAAAGCCACAAACCCAATCTGACACTAGAAGTAACTGTGTGAGTACAGAAGCTGCCTGTAGCTGGAGTGCAGCAGGGGAGAGTCTCCTCTTAGCTCCAAAGACAGGCACAGCAGAACAGCTCTTGCAGCAGACACTGCAGGATCTGAGCTATCACCTTCATTTAAAGCTCTTCCCGAAGCTCTCTCATGAGCAGGAGGCAGGAAAAAATCCTACAGGAGAAATTCCAAGATGTTCACATCAGAGAATAAAGACACAGCACAAACTTCACTGGATTTTCCCCTCCTGCCACTGCTGTCAACCTCATTTACATCAGATTTAGTCTGCAGCATCTCCCAAGTTGCTACTTGTCTCTTCAAATGCTGCTCTCAAGTTTATGGTGCAGTTTGGGTATTACAAACATAAAGAAATCATACAGCAAAAAAAGGTTTGTTCTACTGTAAGAGGAACTCCAGTGTAGACTATATAAACTCTTGAAGGGGAATAATGTTTCTGCATCTATTCTGTGTTTTCTATTACACGGATGGAAAGAAAGGAACCCCCCTTCCTAAAACCAGAAACTTCTCAAACCAGGACATGCAATGCTGTGGCTGAGGGAGGCTGGAAGACCAGGACACGATGCACATCACCTCCCTCGAGGCTCACAGCTGAGCCCCAACCCTCAGGTCTCCTGTAACTTCCAAAATAACAGTGACATGGCACACCATGAGCCTGGCAGAAATGGATTGTGGAAGTGGCAGAGGCCAGGGACACCTCGCTGCAGGTCAGTTCCCTCCTCTTCCTCCTGCAGGAAGAGCTGTAGCAAACTCCAGTGAGTCAGTGTGGCTGTTCTCAGCCCCAGCTAGCTCAACCTCCGCCTTGGAGGAAGGAATTCTGGACCTCACTCTTCCTAAAATACCAGTGCTGCCTGACTGCACTCACAGACAACATCCTCCAGCACCAGAGAGCAGCTTCTGGGGCACAGGAGCAGAAGGAAGTCACAGTAGCTGGCAGTCAGCAAGTGGGTTCAGTCCTGGAGCTTGCAAAACCTTCCAGGGTTTTACTCTAGCAGCAGCAGAGTGCAGTTGGTAACTTGGTGTTGTCCTAACTGGGTGAAGTCTCCAGTGCTTGGGAGGACTGTGGCCACTGCTGCACTGCTCTTAGGGGGTCCTGGTGCAGTGGGGAGAGGTCAGGAGGAGCTACCTGATTATCACAAACACTTAAAGAACATGAGAAGGACAAAACCCAGGTTTGTTAAACCACAAATCGCCCTGAACCCACCGTGATTTAGCTTACTAGTGAAGTACCAAAAGGTACTCTAAAGAAGCAACCTGTCCATAGACTTCAAAGCCTTGTCCCTAACCCATCATTTCTCTGTTTGAGAACAACATGAACAAGTTCTCCAGAGAAAACCTCAGCAATATATACACCAGCTCACAGAAATGACTGGATTTCATTTAAGTCATCCAAGAAGAGGAAATAAAGGCACATAGATCGGCATGGGGGCAGAGGGAGAAGAAGACAGAATGTTATTAAGTGTGTGTATGTACTTCAGGCAGAAGCCCTGCTGAAACTATTCATGGTTGCTCACTGAAGGGTTCAGCTCCTGCACCAAAATTGTGCTTCCTTTACCTACAACTCCTCCTCATCCTGAAATAACCTGAGAATCCACAGAACACGGCAGCAGAATGCCTCCACAGCATGATGCTTCCCAGAGTTCTTCCAGTTTAACCACAAAGCACTTGTCATTTCAAAACCAAAAGCTGAGCACATTTGCAGAAGAGAGCCAGAAATATTTCATAAGCACATCTTCCCCTAAAAGCATCCACTCAACAACTACATAGAATCATAGAAGAGTTAGGGTTGGAAAGGACCTTAAGATCATCTAGTTCCAACCCTCTGCCATGAGTAGGGACACCACACACTAAACTATGTCACCCAAGGCTCTGTCCAGCCTGGCCTTGAACACCGCCAGGGTTGGAGCATTCACAGCTTCCTAGGGCAACCCATTCAAGTGCCTCAGCACCCTCACTGTGAAGAACTTCTTCCTTATATCTAACCTAAAGTTCACCTGTTTAAGTTTAAACCCGTTACCCTTTGTCCTACCACTACAGTCCCTGATGAAGAGTCCCTCCCCAGCATCCTTGTAGGCCCCCTTCAGATATTGGAAGGCTGCTCTGAGGTCTCCACGCAGCTTCTCTT
>NW_009920310.1:9786-10981 GCF_000696875.1 Nestor notabilis | reverse complement strand
AAATATATGTAATTTTATATATATAATTTGTAGTAATTCTGCAATATATTTAAGGAGATAACATACAATAGAATGCAGAGACAGTGATTTACCAAAGTGTTCTAACTGTTTGCTTAAATATCAACATGTATCTTTGTGCTACAGGTAGGTCTGCTGCTCTAAGCAGTATTTTTTATACTGAAATGTTAAGTTCTAGTAGTCATGGAAGATTTCATGATGGTAGACAGAATTTGGATGTTCACATCCATGCATGTATATACAACAAGAACATTAATGGATGTGTCCGTATACAGTCCTGCACCCAGGCATACAGGCATGAATAGCTGTGCCTGCCAGCAAAAGCAAACATGAGACAAATGATTGAGATGTTTACATACAAGACACATCTCTCTTTGTATACACAGTTCTATGTGTAGGTATACAAACTCACCATCAAGAGAGGAAAACATTAATTGTTTAACTTACCTTTGAAGGCACTGCGATCAAAACCATAAGAAAATAAATAGGAGATATTACTTGAGCCCACATATCAGCTCTTTTAAAGTGCTCTATTTGTACAGTCACTTGTATAATAGAGAGTGGGTGTGGGAATGAGAATTACATGGCTTGTAGCAAGTTTGGAGAAAAAGAGTGTTGGATTCTTGTTCTTGGTCTCAGTTTCCTGGGGACTGACAGAACTGAGTTGTGGCAAGAATTATGCCCTCAGTAATGACTGCTTACTGTAGATGTAAGAACCTACAGAGGATGACCTCCATATGCACATATATTTTACTCATCTGCATCACCATAGTTTAATTTCTGTATCAATTCCAGTGTTCCATTCTTAAAAAAAATTGGCAACACACTCACAGGAAGTTGTGTTGTATTGATGTAGGATATTATTGCTACAAAACACCAAAATAAAACCCAATAACTCATTCTTCTTGAATGGAAAAGAAGCTAAAACTTTATTCCTAATGCAAGGATGGGTTTTCAGCCTCTGAGCATTAACAAGATGTTAATTATAAAGATATGATACTATAAGATACATACAGCATGATATGATACAATATGATATAGAAGTCCAGGGAAAACCCAACAGTGATTACAACAAAGTGGAAAGAACAGGAGATGGACAGTGAATCACCAAGAAATAATATTCAGAAGTTCTTAGACAGAAGAGTAGATCCTTTGCTGTAGAAAAGCAGAAATTATA
>NW_009920310.1:0-9755 GCF_000696875.1 Nestor notabilis | reverse complement strand
TACTGCTGATGGTCACATCTTCATTCATTCATTATGACAGTTCTTCAGTTACTCTCTATACAACTTGCCACCAACCTAATTGAAAACAAAACAGAATAAATATATAATTTAAAAAAAGAAAGAAAAAGGGCAAAAGGAAGAAATACAACAATCTAGGAAATAATAGACCGTACTTATCAGTGTCCCAACTGTTCTGTTTCCTGAGAGCATCAACAGAAATAACCATGTTGTATGTCCATGCTTTCTCCCCTTTTACACCAAGTGTCTTAACCTGTACAAATTATTTACTTACACACTGAATAACTTTCTATTTTAGATCTGGTGGCCTTCTGTAATGGAGTGACTTCGTTAGTCATCAGTGACAAGGGAAGAACTGCAGATATCATCTACCTGAGCAACCTCAACTAGTGAAAGATGTCCCTGCTCATGGAGGGGCTCATGGTGCAGGACCAGATGATCTTTAAGGTCCCTTTCAGCCTAAACCATTCTGTGATCCTATGACTGTGATCCAGTGAAGTACAAACCTACTCTCTCTAGTATCCTTTAAAAAGGACACTAAACTGTAGCTGAGATTGTGTTCACACTCACTCTTTAACTTTACCAGGTCACTTTTTGAAATAGATCTCCCAGTCCTGCTTCTGAAAGAACAAGTGCTGAGGCTTCCACCACTCTCACCAGAAATTCTTTCAGCCATATGAGAAATTTACTGATAAAAAGTATTTCTTGTAGTTAGTTAAACATCTCCTATTTGTTCAGATTTAGCCCATTGTTCTTTGTAAATCTTTGTTCAGATTTATCCCACATATCTCCTCAACCCCCCTGTTTATTACTGCAGTCATAAGTCCCTTTTCGATACCTACAGAGAAGTGTAATATATCTGACATTTCCCTTCTTTATTTTCTGGAGAAGTTAATTCTCATCTTTTTTCATGTGTTTAAAGAGTATTTTGAGATGGAATTTCCCTGCTAGATAGCATTGATTTTATTTGAGTTCTGGAAGAACAATAACTCATCACTTGTGATTTTTCAAACTAGCCTGCACAAAGCCTGACAGAATACACAGAGAACAGCCCCTCAGCTGGGAACATATTTTTTCTGTATCTGCTGACCCTCGTATTAGTGAGTTATCTCAACCTGCAAGTGACACACTAACCTACCTTGACTGTCCACACCAGACCGCTCACCAAAACTGCATAGAGCAAGGCTTTGCCGCAGAGAATGAGGTAAGTGAGCTTCAGAGAATTTCCATACCGCAAGTAGGACTCTGCAAATCAAACATCATTTGTGCATTGAATCATCATCACAAAAGACTAGATCTAATGTAGCTCTAATTAAATAAACCCCCTTGAAATCTTTAGCCAGGTGACACATGGGAACTAGAGCCAAATGAAATGGCTCTCTTGACGCGAGAGAGTAGTGGATGGGAAAGAATACTGTGATTCAGAGAACCAACAGTAAGCAAGTCTGGTAAAGAGAGAGAATGGCTTAATGCTAAGAAAGTATTTCCTGATTGGGAATGTTTAACCATTGTGTTGCCACACCTACTGAAAAACTAGGCTGTTCATATGAATCTCTCTTAGGAACTCCAATTAAGCTGAACCACAAGATACACATTATTTTTCACGCATTATTGTCTGTGGCTTTGTGAGTGGTGCTGCTGTATCAGTGAAGTTTTACACAGCCCAGAACAAACTAGTCTCTAGAACTTTTATTCTTGTGGATTTTTCACTCTTAAGGAATTGCAGTAGTATTGAGACACCAGCCTTGGTTCAACCTTACGATTCCTGAAGCATTAAAGAAGTTGGTGAAAACCAGGACTGTGTAAAGACGTATGCATAGATATGGATATCCTTGCAGTTTGGAGGGGAATGAGAAATATTCTGAATTTGATATTAAGAAATATTCATGATTCTGAATCTTAATGTTATAATCACTTGGCTGAGTATAAATTTTTGCTTTCATGGATGAGCAAAAAGCTTCCCAATGGAAGGCAGTGTTAAGGACTGGAGGAGATGATAAAAAGAGCAAATTGTACTCTATAGGGAGATTCAACAATTTCTTCTGGTATACCAAAAGAGAATCACAAAGAAGATCTAAAACCCCCCAGACCACAGCTACATACAGCAGGCACATACAAACCTCTTGAAGCATGTTTTTTTTTTTTTTTATTCTGAAGTACGAATAACTTAGATGGGGAATTAAAAGTTACTATTCTAGTAGAAACCTCACACACCTTGTACTTCGCATCAGCAAAACTGGGATTAAAATACATACAGATATTTGCCTGTGAGAAGACACACATACCTTCCGTGAGCACACAGCCTGAAAGAGAAAAAGGAACTGAAAGTCATGTTTCTCTTCAATCCAAACAGCACCAGTTTTTGAAGTTCAGTTTACAGTATACCAGATGATTAATTTTACTATACTATAGATTTTATAATAGGCACATTTTACTATAATACAGGAACTTCTCAGAGAAAATCTGAAGAAAACTTTGAAAAACCAAAGCTGTAGAATGATAATGTAGATACAGAGTCCCAGGAATATGAAGCTACATATGTGAATACCTACATATTTACATAAATATTTGTGCCGTAGCAACACCCTGTGTTGAAGTTGTATATAGGTATGTTTCATGTTGTAAGCCACACCCTTTTGATTTGTGATTTCTAATTTGTGACACACGTATTTTACTCACCAGCATCACTGTAGATTAATTTGTGTATTGATTCCAGTGTTCCATTCTTAAAAAAATTGGCAACACACTCAAAGTGATTTGAAGGGTTGAACCATTCCTGGGCTGAGATCCTCAGTCGGCTGGTCAATGAGTAGGTACTCCCATTGCGTGTGGAAAACTCATCCGTGCCCACCCCTTCCATCCTTGTAGCACCATTCACCTTCCAGACCAGATCCAGGTGGTCAGGGTAGAAACCAGAGGCCAGGCATACCAGTGTGGCCTTGTTCTTCTGTTGGATCTCTGCCTTTGAAGGGGAAAAGATGGCCACGGCTGGAGGTATGATTTCATCGTTCTTCCCTGAAACAGAAAGCTATATGTCCCAGAGCTTCCATAACTGTCTTCAATCAGAAACCTCTTAAAATCTGTGCTGTGTGACTCCTGATATATCTGACCTTTTAACAACTGCCTATTAAACCATTCATATCTGTTATAGATATATAGACACCAGGAAACTGAAAGCATGTGTCTTCTCTCATTACACAGAAAAAAAAAAGGTCTGGCTACAGAAATGCGTGAGCGTATGAACTTCTAATATTGCCTCTGTCAGAAGAATAGGAAAGCTAAAAAAACCTGAGCAAACAGGTAGGCAAAAAAGTATCCAGTAGTGCTATAAGGCCTGTATTTTTTACATTGTGCCAGTAGCTCCGAGTCTGTGTTAAACAGCACAAGCATCTTCAACTGATTGAATTACATTCCTGGAGAGGTAGTAAGACATGATGGACACAGGGGCTTTGAGCAACCTGCTCTAGTGGAAGGTGCACCTGCCGATGGCAGAGGAGCTGGAACTAGGTGATCTTTAAGGTCCCTTCCAGCCCAATCCATTGTATGACTTTATGTATGTATGTATGATGGTTATTGCAGTGTTCAGAATATGACTGTTATGTGATGCCCTACTGGGACCCCCCCATCTGAGAGGAGACTTGAAAGGAAGGAGTTAATCTTTCTCACTCTCTGAAGTGAACAACACTCTAAGTAAGAAACCTGAACCTGCCTAGGACAAGTTTTGCTTTCCGTCTTAACTTGCCATCCTTCTCAAGACTATAGAGTATATAACTCTTTATGTTATTTATTATTTAGGTATGAGAAGCCCTGGACTACACATCTTCCCAAATTGATGCAAGATTCTATACACTCACAAACCAAAAGTTGTCCCCTGTCCTAAAGTATTTAATACCTTTAATACCTACATATAAGACTAAAACCAACAGATTTCTACATTCAAAAGGATGTACAAGGCAACATTGAGGTATTACTCAGAATCTACACAGTGACCCTAAAAGCCACCTTTCCCCAACCCGTCATTATTAGAGTGACTTTTTTACTCATCTAACATAATAAACCCACCAGACTACACATGGAAACAGAAGTGCAGAGAGAACTATGGTGCCAAAGGAAAAACTTTTACCATTTTTCAGTGTGAAGACACTACAAATGGTAGATGTTCCTCTTGCTCATTCCCTCCTTTCTGGAGTGGAAAGAATGAGCAGAATTAGCAGGAACTTGCATCTTGCATAGATCTTGACCCCTAAGCCCCAGTGTTTGCTTTCAACTATTAGCCTTAATCATGATTGTCAGTGCTTACAAAGATTGCTGGGGTGCTCCTGTGACAATGTGTGAGCTGGTACAGACTCCAGAAGAGATAACGGATAGTAATGGAAGTTTGGTGCTGCTCTGTTTTGCTTCCAGTGGATATGAGGAAAGGTTGATCAGTGTCACTGCTCGCTTCTAGTACTTGGCTTTAGGAATTTTTTTCCTAACCTTAAAGTATCTCTGACATAAGTTCACTGTCTCAGAACCTAAGAGCTAATGAGTGAAGACATGGAAAATTATAAGGAGGATGCAAAAAAAGGCAAAGAAGAAGGCAGGAGAAAAAGGCAGACAGAAAGAATGACAAAACTACTGGAAAGACAAAGAAAGCCAGAGAATGAGCTTGCTTGAAATACAATAAGGAGACTGGTACAAGCAAGAGCAGTGACAATCAGGAAAAAAGTGCTATCAACAGCCCATTCTGTTCTGATCTTCCACAGTGTTCATGGCAGATGCTGTCATAATGCTTAATCATTTCTATGCATAAACTCATACATTCTCTGTCACACATTTTTCACCCACCCAAGAGAAAAAAATACCACAGTTCTTCCATTCTTATCATGGCAAGGTCGGTTTCATGATTTCTTGTCAGTTTTCACTCCTAGTCTCATTTTAAGATCATCTGTGGATATGCCACATATCATTAACGCAAGGGGAATTTTCAAGTGTTCTCCATATTGAGTGCTGGAGTTAATCACAACTACTTACCCGTAACTCTGAGCATGGTGCCAACTCTAAAGATAAAAAGCAGAGCTATACACAATCAGACTATGACCCACAGTGTCATTATGCTCTTCTTGACAGCCACTTAGTTCTTTAAAATGGTGCTGTTTAAAGGAGCAGGCACCTGTGTGTATTCCTACAGTTCACTATAACATAACAGTAGCAGATGGAAAAGGTTTTTTGCCCCCTGATTCCAAAATGCCTTGATATAGATAATGTTAAATCCTTTCCTAGGAGGGGATAAGGCAGAGAAAGCAAATATTGGAAAGGAAAAAGAATAGAGGAGAAAAGTGCACTTAGACAAAAAGAATATGGTGCTTTTTGAGAATTAGAAGTCACGAAAAGGACTGTTAGAAGAAGCCAGTGCCCATAAGCAACTTCAGGCAGCCTGCCCATCATCTATGAAGAAGGGAGCAAAGTACCAGCTTTTCATGTCTGATTCAGCAGACACAAGAATCCACACTCTACCTCTGAAATGTTGCATTTGTTACAGAGATGAACTGCGAAAACTTGCATAGCAAAGGAGAATCTTTCATTCCCAATCTCCATGTTTTCTTGGAGAATTGGAGGAAATAAAATTGTTTCTACCTTTCTGCCTTTATGATGGGAGAAAGTAAGGGAAGACAAAGGCAATACACAGAAGGTTCTCAAAATCTGTGCCTGCAATTCCTACACTTCCATATTAGCACATCTCATTTTAACAAGCAACCAATAAAGCATTAACCCTGTCCTCACGGCTGTATGAAAAATGATCATTATTCTGCTGCTAATTAAGAATGCTCTTGTCCCCTAAACCAGTATTACATATATCACAGAGATCTGAATTTTGTCTTACCTATGACTGTGAGCTTTGTCCCACTGCCAAAAGTCAGTCTTGCATTAATCACACTGTTTTGCAGCTGCAGGAAAACCTCTCCTCTACTGTCAGTCTGAGCCGAGTCTGTGGACTAAACCCTCCCCTCATGCAGTACCAGCAAATGAAGAAACACAAAGTACATTTAAGGTCCCCTAAAAAACGAGATGTCTGTAAGGGAAAAGGAACACTGCCACATCTGTGTGTCTAACCAGGTGAGTTCAGTCACAAAAATACCTCTTTCACAGCCTTTTTGCTTCAGGCTTATGTGAATTGGGTGTTACAGTTTGCACCATTTCTTTAGAGGACATTTATCTATTTATCCAGCTGTACTATTAGAAAATATTTCCCATATTCAGAGACAATAATTTTCTTAAACAGACTCATTTCCTTAATTTCCTCATTTTCTTTCAACATCATGAATATTCTTCTCTTGTAAAAAAATTGCCTTCATTTTGGTTTTTTTTTACTTACAAAATAACTTTCAATACACAGAATCCTGGTCTACTGTCCCCATTTGATTGGTTCCTGAACATCCCTCCCTTTCTCCTTCACTGGAAGGAATTCTCTCTGTTCTCTTATCTAGGATTATTAAAGTTAGCTGCATGATTGACTATGGTCAGTGAGGGATCAGCGTACTGATTTTTGTCAGCTCAGGGACCTCAGATTCACACTGGATTTCAAAAAATGTGCTGATCACTGACTTTGTGGAGGTTGAATTTTATCACTTGTAAGCATTTTACTCTGCAGTGGAATACTGTGATACAAAAGGCTGAGACACCAGTTCTTCTGACTCCAGGAGCAACGCAGTGAGAAGAAGAGATCACCATCATTTATCAGAAGCAGACTTGTTCTCCCAGAATTGTAGCCCAGAAAGAAACATTCCCTGAGAGCTATTTTTGTTTGAAATGAATGACATATTCACTTCTGTAGATTTCAGTGGCCTTTTGGCATCTCCTCTGAATTAGGAAGATCATTGTCCTGAATGATCTTTTTATCACCATCTTGATGAGTCTGTTTTCTGGAAAAACTTGCTATGTTTTCTGTGGAGACTTGGAATTTAACAGCTGCAGAGACCTGTTAGTATTGCTTATATTAAACTTGAGTGGCTTCTGTTTTGTCAGCTAAAAATGCTAGTGCACTTACTTGTCTTTCTTGCTTATCTGAGTTAACACATGCTTCAGTTTACCCTGGAAAGATCCAAAGTCATTTAAGTTTGTAGAGTCTTTATGTTATTTTCTAGACCTGTCCAAAGCATTACTGTAACTCAGTTCTTTCCAGACAGATAACCTTTCATTGACTTGTCCTTTATCATCTGTAGCCCCAGAAGAACTAGCATTATGGAAAATAGTTATACTTTTGGGAAATACTGATTTTTGCAAATTAAGACAATATACTTATGAAATGCATATATTTTTTAACCCATTACTCATTCTAATTCTTTCAATGGTCAACTTTTTATTCACTGAAAAGACATGCATTCAGTTCTCCAGAGTGAAAAGTGTTTACCTAACTAGACCATTAAATTTAGTCTATTCTTCGAAGTAGACTGGGTTACTAGCACATCACAAAAACATCAGTTTAATAATGAAAGGGAGAATAAGGTGGGAGTGAAGTTCTCTAAAGAGTAGATGTGGAATTTGAAGTGATTTAAAAGAGAAAACAAAAGTATCTTACCTATTACTGTAAGTTTTGTGCCATCACCGAAAGACAAGGTATTTGTGGTCACGGTGACGAAGTGTTGTACTATAAGCTAAGAAAAGCACTGCAGCTGACTTCAGTAAGCAGAAGCTTAAGCAGTGTTTACTCTACCTGAAATCCCCAAAATTCACAAGATCCCTTAATCTCTGTCTGAAGGGATTTGGCTGAAAACCAGCTTGAAATAACATTATATAATCTGTATAATAATTTATAAAAGAATTTCCAGGAGTTTTTGATACTTTTACTGGCTACATTTCATCTGAAGTTGTTTTACAACCTTTCTATATTCTCCATGTTATCTGATTGATACAGAATCATAGAATGGTTTGGGTTGGAAAGGACCTTAAGATCATCCAGTTCCAACTCCCTGCCATGGGCAGGAACACCTCACCCTAGACCATGTCGCCCAAGGCTCTGTCCAACCTGGCCTTGAACACTGCCAGGGATGGAGCATTCACTATGTCTTTGGGCAACCAGTGCCAGCGCCTCAGCACCCTCACAGTAAAGAACTTCTTCTTTATATCTAACCTGAACTTCCCCTGTGTAAGTTTAAACCCATCACCCCTTGTCCTGTCGCTACAGTCCCTAATGAAGAGTTCCTCTCCAGCATCCTTGTAGGCCCCTTCAGACACTGGAAGCTGCTCTGAGGTCTCCCCACAGCTTCTCTTCTCCAGGCTGAACAGCCCCAACTTTCTCAGCCTGTCTCCATAAGGGAGATGCTCCAGCCCCTCATCACCCTCGTGGCCTCCTCTGGACTTGCTCCAACAGCTCCATGTCCTTCTTATGTTGGTGACACCAGAACTGCACACAGTGCTGCAAGTGGGGTCTCACGAGAGCAGAGCAGAGGGGCAGGATCACCTCCCTCGACCTGCTGGTCATGCTGCTTTTGATGCAGCCCAGCACGCAGGGGGTTTCTGGGCTCAAGTACAAACTGAAGCCAGCTCATGTTCAGTTTCTCATGGACCAACACCACTAAGTTCTTCTCTGCAGTCTGCTCTGAATCACTTGTCTGCCCAACCAGTAGCTTTTTTGTGAACCTGCTGTTTTCATTTTGCAAGTGTAGAAACCATACAGGTGTACCTAAAGTGGAGGAGGCTAGATGCTACAGCATTCTTACTGTCAGTCTTGTACGCTGAGCATTGTGAAGTCTTCCATTCTGCAGCTTGAGGAGTTAATAATCAAGTAATACTTGCTTTGTGGTTGTCATAGTCACATGCCCTTTCATATAGGTTGCTTACCTTTGTTGCACTGAACTAAAATCCATTTGTTTTCCCTTTAAATGGCAGGTCAGCCATCCTGAATAGTCTTTTACAATCCCATTCAATTTTCTGATAGGTTGAAAGTCCAGGAGAATAAGTTGTCTGGTCTCAGACAAACCCTTGATAGCCATTAGGAAAAACTGCAGTGAGACAGTGTGAAGGTTTAGAGAAAACCTTTGTGCTCACAGGCATGAGTGGACACTGGATTCTTATTTAAGAAAGATACAGCGTATTTCATATAGTGCCTCTGAGAGATGCCTGCTATATGTCAGAATTCTTTTTCTAACACTTTTATCACATTAATAAAGAACCGTTTATTGCAAACATTATCACATCATAAAAGAAAAACCACAAAAAACAAACAAACAAACAAAACAACCTAATTTTCTGCTTCATGCACTCAGATAGGTTTTACGTGCACCTGCAGCCAATCATCTGGCTTACTGAAAATTATTTCAATGTCTCAGCATCTCCTGGCTTGTTTTCCAGAGATGGCAGGGGTGGTTCTCAGATGACGAAAGGAAGTCCTAGTATACCAGGTTTGTCAAGAAAAGCCAAGACACAACATGCCTGCTGAGCTGCAGAATTCTCTGTAGCTGTCTTAATACACCCTCCCGCAAGACACATAAGGGTTTTTGTAAAGGCCTCCTGGAGAACGTACCATTGTGCATAACCTGTTCCCACAATGTTACAACCTCCTACAAAAACAATCCCACCCATGGCTCTGACGTCCCATTTTTGTTGCCACAAAAGATTGCCATGGGGACCACAGGCCACATCCTTCCTTTGCCTCTTTCTGTGTGACAGTCCAATTACTTCTGAGTGTAGTCATTATCCCTGAATTTTTAAGTCCAAGATTTTTTTCCCATACGAAAAAAAAATGAAATATATATATA
>NW_009920309.1:0-1783 GCF_000696875.1 Nestor notabilis | reverse complement strand
CATCCATCCATCGTCCATCCATCATCCATCCGTCCATCGTCGATCCACCATCCATCCATCCATCATCCGTCCATCCATCCATCCATCCATCATCCATCCATCCATCGTCCATCATCCATCCATCCGTCCATCGTCCATCCACCATCCATCATCCGTCCATCCATCCATCCATCCATCATCCATCCATGCATCATCCATCCATGCATCATCCATCCATCCATCATCCATCCACCATCCATCCGTCCATCATCCGTCCATCCATCCATCCATCCATCATCCATCCATCCATCGTCCATCCATCATCCATCCATCCATCGTCCATCCACCATCCATCCATCCATCATCAATCCATCATCCATCTCCATCCATCATCCATCCATCCACCATCCATCCACCATCCATCCATCCACCATCCATCCATCCATCATCCATCCATCCATCATCCATCCATCATCCATCCATCCACCATCTATCCATCCACCATCCATCCATCCATCCATCCATCATCCATCATACATCATGGATTGAGCCAGGGTGCTGTTGGGGGACACAGTGGGGACAGAAAGGTTGGAGCTGGAGGGACATGGGAGGAACAAGGTGGAACATGGAAGCTGAACCAGGAGCTACACAGTGGGCACAGGGGGGTGAAAGTTTGGGGGACGTAGAGAGAAAGAGAGACATGAGCTGGGGTCCAGCGTGTGTGGGTCCAGGGAGATGGAGCAGGTGGGACACCACCAGCACCCATAGGGACTCCAGCTGGGGCCACTGTCCCCTCCCCACCACCTCCTCCCAGCATGTCTCTGGAGACCCCACAACTGTCCCAGCATCCCACCATGACCATGTCCTGGGTCCCCTCAATGTCCGTGTCCCAGGTGCCCCAACATGTCCCCCCACAGTGGGGCACCTTCCCACCCTCCTGGCCCTGCTGTACCATGGGATGTGTCCCTCAAGCCACCAGCTCCACCCTGGGGGGCTTCGGCCTGGACGTGGACCTGGTGGGGTCCAGAGCCCAGCTGGGGACACAGCACGTGGTGGGTGCCCCATGGCTGGGGACACATGTGGGTCACCTCCTCCTGTGGGGACAACAGGCATGTGAAGGCCACCACGTGCCTCTGACCCCCCATAAACCACCGTTAGCAGGTCATGGTACCTGCACACGTGTCCATAGTATGTCCCTGTGGCTGCACGCATCCCTCGCATGTACATATCGCTGTACACGTGTCCCTAGTGTGCCTGTGTGGCATCATGCATGTCCATAGCGTGTACTATGTGGTGCCTGTACAGGTGTTCCTAGCATGCCTTTGACTGCACACATGTCCATGGGCCTGCACTTGTGTCCCTGGCACTGTCTCTGTGGCTGCACACATGTCCTTAGCATGTACATCTGGCTGCACACGTGTCCCTACTGTGCCTGTGCCACTGCACACATGCCTCTGGGGCTGCATGTGTGTTCCTAGCATGTTTTGTCCCTGTACACCTGACCCTAGCGTGCCCCTGTGGCTGTACATGTGTCCCTAGCACGTGCATGTGGCTGCACACACATCCTTAGCGTGCCTCTGTGACTGCATCCATGTCCCTAGCATGCACATACACCTGCACACATGTCCTTAGCATGTCCGTACCACTGCACGCACGTCCCTGTGGCTGCACATACGTCCCTGGCACGTCCCTCTACCTGCCCCAGACCCCCACGGGTGCACACGGGCGCATCCCCCGCACACGCCTGTCTCTGACGTGTCCCTGGCATGTCTGTAGCATGTCCCTGGCGTGTCCCTGACGTGTC
>NW_009920308.1:0-5378 GCF_000696875.1 Nestor notabilis | reverse complement strand
GTTGCCGGCTGGGCTTAAACCACAACAGTAGATCTACTTGTCTGGTCACTATTTTGAGGGAGGCAGCCAAGGAAAACATCAGCTTGTACCACAGCTGTGTGGCTGATCCAGCAAATGGCACTCTCTCTTCTGACTCAGCACCAAGTCACTAGTGGGGCTCAGTGCCATGGGACATGATATTTCCAAAAGAGCCATGTTTCCACTAAAACATAAACTAAGATCCAGATGAACTATACACAGTTCTTGCCAACCAGGACAATGAGAATGACAGCTTTCCATGTGTAAAAAATTCAGAAAGCCAAGGAGTTTTTTCTTTCCTGCCTGACAGAGAAACTAGATGATTTCATCCAATTATGAAAAATAAAACCTTCACAGCAAGCAGTGGCACTGCTCTGTCTTCCCAGGGGATCAGTGGCCTCACCACATCTGCACACAGAGAATTAGAATTCTAGCCTTACTCCTCCCACCCACATTTGCCTTACCAAGCAAGGCCATATATCAGCCTTATACTCTACCACAGCTCCTCTTCCCTCCCTGCAAAATGGAGCTGGAAGCACTGGATGCACAGCTGTAATGGCATTCTGGTACAGAGGAAGGCACCAGCACATAAACCCAGTTTTCCATTAGAAGAGCCCATGGCTGCAGTAATGGAGCATGATCTGATGTAACAGTAGGAAATGCTGCAGAGTCTCCACAGCTCACTCAGTAGTGAAACACCTTCCTGCATTACCATACATTTTTGTTCTCATAGTTTCCTGATGAAGTACAGGGTAAAAAGATGTCCATCTACAAACTCCTGTAAGAGTTCACCTCTGTTTAACAGCATGTGTGAAAAATGCCTTTTTTTTTTTTGCTCGAGTTCGGATTCCCAAACACTGAATAACACACCAGACCCATAGGCCTTTGTCCATTACACATGCCACCACACCACAGGAGAAATTGTGTCAGCTGTTTGCTGGTGCCTGGGGCCAGACACTCCATTTCTGTCCTGGTTTCACCTAAACCCTCCCATGTGCTCTCCTCTGGAATCCCCAGTGGAAGATCCGGTGAGGCTGGCCAGAAGCCACACTGCCACACTGAGTCCCAGTCCTTCCTTCTTTTCACCACTCCTCTGTCCCTCTTGAGGTGAGCACTGGTCCATCACCAGCACAGGCTGCCCATGCCAGCACCAAAGCAGCTTGTCCACTAGCATCTGAAACATGGTTGGCTGTCTGGATGGTCCCAAAATAGCATAGCCCACAGGCTGCAGAAATTGCAGTTAGTGCTCAGGACTCTCTGGCCTAGAACCAATAACCAACCCTTAAATTCAGAGCAGATACCCAGTTCCTTAAGTCTTCCAGCTATAGGTACCATGGTATCAAGCACACAATCTGAAGATTGCTTTAAAAGAACAAATTCTATGGGGAAATGCACAGGACTCACAGCTATCTCATTGATTTGTTGAAACTATGAAAGACGAAGAGGGATTGGATGCTCTCACCATAGCTGGCTTCTGCTTTGTCTCATGGCCCATTTCCACACAGCCTTCCCATGCAAGTAGGGAAGTATCCTGATGGTCTGCTCATTCCAGTGTTAGCTTTAGCTTGACAGATAACCAGGCAAAAGTATTTAAAGAGATTTTTGGGTCATCCATAGGCCCCATTTTGGAAGTCTGGTGTGGTTGCCTAACTGTATGCTAGATTGTCACATATTTACATATATTTACAATGTACATGTGGCTTTCTCACCAATGCAGCTAGGACTAACTGGAAAGCACAGTCACTAATCTCCAATTTTAACTCAGTAAAATGTTTTTCCATAGGAAAATGCCAGTTTCTGAAAAATATGCATATATATATTCTGCAGGAACAGATTGATTGAATCAAATCTTGTAACAGCAACCAGACACACTTCCTAGGGAAACCTGGCTGGTTTCCTGCTAGCTTGCTGGCCTCCCTGGAAGCCTCCCTGGTGAGCAGCATGTCTGGGCTCATGGACTCCCTGCTGTGATCATCATGGGGAGCCCTGTCCTTTCCTACTTAAAATTTTGAAATAAAATCTTTCTTCCATTAATTAAATGAAATTTCATATTCCTGCTCTGTGGGAAATGAAAAACTTCAAGATATTTAATTTCAACACAGAAAGAATGTGAGAGTGGCCATAAACTTGGCCATTTCTCCCACTACAGGAATTTGAGGTTCTGACAAGCCCTTCTTACACATCAGTGCTTACTCCCTTGCCCACTTCAGGCTGGCTAAAGAGAACTGGTGGAAATCCAAACCTGATAAATTAACATTTGCAAAAAATTAAACTACCCAACTGTTAGGAGTTTAACAACAAACAGGAGCCTAGGTTCCCAGGAGATCAACCATGGAAAGCAGCTGGCAATAAAACTTGATTGCATGTGGAAGTGGTTAGAAAAACAAAACAAAACAAAAATACAACTTCAGCATACGAACTCAAACTTCTATTCTCACCCAGGCCTTGTGGGAGGGGGTGGGAGGTGTGGAAGGGGAAATAACAAGTAGTGAAAAGAACAACACAACTTTTACATGGCACTTTCCATCTGTGAATCTTAGAAAGTTTAATAAAGGAGGTCCCCTTTTACAAACACAGCAGCACATACACACAAAAAAGTAAAATATAAGGAAGACTAGCAGGCCACTGACAGGTATATAATGCAAGTTTTCTAGCCAGAGCCTAGCACCTAGTCTTCAAGAGTTTATCAAAGTCAGGTTTACATTCAGATTCTCAGGGCATAAACCTTTTGCTCTTCTTCATAGACTTCATAGCTGCCTGTGACCCCTGGACTGTTCTGCTCATACTGTCAACAGGCAGAACACCCACTGAAGCTAGCAGGATTTTCAAATACAACAAGTTTGTTCAGCTGGGATGATACTAACATGATCGCTTTCTTCCTCCTAAAAGCCATTTACATGAATGCTTCCTCTTCAGGAACATGGCTGATAGGTTCATCCCCCTGGATCAAGATGCAATCAAGATATATACTTCTGGTTTTATATTAGCCTGTGCCCCAAACACAGGATTTCCTACATGGGGAAATCTCAGTGGTTTGAACTGCCAGAAACTCCACAGATTGACCTGATTTTCTGCCTTTCCCATTAAAGGAACAGGTTTTCATCGGCCCCCCAGTAACTGGTTCAGAGTATGCCATCTGTCTTAACTGTGTACACATACGCACTCTTACCCAGAGAGGTTTGCCTCTGCCCATCTCAGGGCATGGTCAAAAAGCCCTGAGATCCTAAGGATCCTAAGGGAGTATTTTAGCCACAAGCATTATAACTTATAGGCCAACATGAGATAATACTTTGGCTATCTCATTGTAGTAATTTACACAACAAGCATATGATTCTTTTGTGGCTGGTGTTAACATTTCAGATTAGAGCTATAAAGGGTGTCAAGAGAAACAAACTAGACATCTGGTCATACTGTTGGAATTTATGTGGGAAGAAAAAGAAGCATCTGCAAAACACTGAAAAATAAGTTTTAAATTTGGAGAAGGAGAAAATGTAGTTCAGCAGACATGGACAGCAGGTAAGAGGAGGCTGCTTCTCCTGCTGTATTTTCCACCATGCTATCTACACCACTGCTAGGCAATGTAAATGCAAGGAGCATTTCCATGTGAAAAGATACAGAGGAATAAGGTAAACCACTCCTGCAGAGAACAGCATGATTAGATTTTGTATGGCAAGAGACAGACTTCCAAAACATAGTAAAACTGCTCTTAAAGACCAAAGCTCTGCCTTGACACAGGCTTGCTACAGGCATGACACATACATCCCTCATTGTAACAAAGGCATTAGGGCAGGGGTTGAAGAAAAGCTTGGTGTGAAAGATGAGCAAATGAATTTCTATCCTGATTTTTTTCTGCTTTGAAAGTCATCTCTTTTTGGGTTTGTTGCTGCCATTCTTTGATGCAATAGCTGGCAAACCTGTGGGAAGAGAACCCAGGTTCTGTTGGTTCTAAGCCAGCAATTGAGCTACCAGATCATAACGCCTTTCTGCACAGAAGGGTCAGTTACAAGCACAAGAGAAATGTCCCACATGAAAACCAAATCAGAGAAGAAACTTAACAGTTATGAATTTTGTTGCCAGAATTTTGTTGTTCATTTGTCAGTTATAGGGAAATTTTTGAGAGGAGAAAAATGTAGCGGATTACAATGACAGCATAGACTATTTTATATAAATATGTAATTCTCAGCATATTTAAAAGCTCACAAAAGTGGCAGCTCCAGCAGCAGAGACATCTTCCAGCCCTAGACATTTATTATAGACATTATTTATTGTTTCAAACAAAAAAAGCCTTCCACTAGAGGATATGCTGCTAGATCTAGATTTGTAGCTGTCTCTTAAAGGGAAGGAAGGGTTTCCTCCCAGCCCTAAATAGATCTTACTTTTTTAAATTGGTAGTCCTGCACATATCTGAGGCAGGAAAATATAACCCAATCGTTAAAACCTGTGCTTTGAATGATGCATTATTTTCATCTGCAAGGAAACATCTCCCAGCTTTGGGAGTCACAGGTCCAAATTCTTCCTTTTGAAGTTAAGATTCAGCATAGACACCTTTCACGCAAAATGGACTTACAGATTAAATAAGGCAATATTAATAATTCTCAGACAGAGAAAGGAACTGAACCTAAAATTTCTAGAACCTACAGGAGTGCTTTGAGAATTAAGTGACTAACTCAAGCAAAAGCAACCAGTACCCATGAAGTCATTATGCTCAGTCAAACTGAGCACCCAAAAAAAAAAAAAAAAAAAAAAAAAAAAAAAAAGGGGGGCGGGGGGAGGACAATGGAGCATCCCGTCCTGCAATATCCAAATTTCCAGTGAAATGCCAATTTCTCCAATGTAAAAAGTGAGCACTTGCAAAACTTAACATAAGACTCTTTTGAACTTTTGTATTTTATGGAAGTTCCTGAGCAGATGAGTTTTGCAGATTAAAAACTTTGGGCTTTGACTGTGTAAGGTGCAGCTAAATATTTCTCACTGCTACTGTTATAGTAAGCATATATCACCAGTTAATAAGGTAACAAAATTTGAAATATAGGCATATGGGCAGCGTGGGAATTTGAGTAAACTTGTGTGTTTCTGTGAGATGGAACTGCCTTATGCCATCCAAGGTGAAAATTGCTTATGACTAGAAGTCCAACATCTGTTACACCACCTTTTCTTGCTTTCACATGAAAACATAGTCCATATGAAACCCTGGTAGGAAGCATGGCCTCATGAGCTTTACTCAGGCTGACAGGATGCCCTGTCCATCTCTGCCTGGCACCATGCCCAACCTCCGATTTCACCTATCAAATGAAGCAGGGATGCATAGTACTTCAGAAAAATACCAACCTGACACCATCACAGAATCTTGTACTTTCCCT